>NW_021144043.1:0-29790 GCF_004193775.1 Glycine soja
CGGTTGAGCTCGAACGAAAAAACCTAGGCGACCTACGTTGTAAATTTTTACGTCAACACCGAACAAAAAAGCATCCTCTGCCGTACAAAAATATTATCGGCCAGTGTTTGTAAAAAAAAATTGCGCAATGTCGGCTGGAAAATATCAGTCGCGGCTTTACAACGACCGATGTCGGTTTTTGTATTTTGTATTAAATCCCTGAATAATATATGGATGATGTCTAATAGGAAATGTTCAATCTGCGTCACCCGGTGAATCATGTTTTCTTGCAAAGTTTGGTTAATGTTTTCCATGCCAAGCAAATGAAAACATGCTGGTGTCGGTCGAAACACAACTTCGGTTCATCTCGAACGAAAAAGCCTAGCCGACCTACATTGTAAATTTTTACGGCAACACCGTACAAAAAAGCATCCTCTACCGTAAAAAAATATTATCTGCCAGCGTTTGTAAAAAAAATTGTCCAAAGTCGGCAGGAAAATATCAGTCGCGACTTTACAACGACCGATGTCGGTTATTGTATTGAATAATAATATTTGGATGATTTCTAATAGGAAATGTTCGATCTGCGTCACCCGGTGATTTTTTTGTAGACCTCGATCGCCAAACTTTCCTTCAGACGTCGGCTACCATTTTTTTCGATCAGTATCGGGCAATCATGTTTTTTTTTGCAGCGGTTGGTTAGTGTTTTCCATGCCTAGCAAATGAAAACATGTCGGTGTCGGTCGAAACACAACATCGGTTGAGCTCGAACGAAAAAACCTAGCCGACCTACGTTGTAAATTTTTACGGCAACACCGTACAAAAAAGCATCCTCTACCATAAAAAAATATTATCTGTCAGCGTTTGTAAAAAAAATTGTCCAAAGTCGGCAGGAAAATATGAGTCGAGACTTTACAACGATCGATGTCAGTTATTGTATTGAATAATAATATTTGGATGATTTCTAATAGGAAATGTTCGATCTGCGTCACCCGGTGATTTTTTTGTAGACCTCGATCGCCAAACTTTCCTTGCAGACGTCGGCTACCGTTTTTTTTTTATCAGTATCGGAAATCATGTTTTTTTTTTGCAGAGGTTGGTTTGTGTTTTCCATGCCTAACAAATGAAAACATGCTGGTGTCGGTCGAAACACAACATCGGTTGAGCTCGAACGAAAAAACCTAGGCGACCTACGTTGTAAATTTTTACGTCAACACCGAACAAAAAAGCATCCTCTGCCGTACAAAAATATTATCGGCCAGTGTTTGTAAAAAAAATTGCGCAATGTCGGCTGGAAAATATCAGTCGCGGCTTTACAACGACCGATGTCGGTTTTTGTATTTTGTATTAAATCCCTGAATAATATATGGATGATGTCTAATAGGAAATGTTCAATCTGCGTCACCCGGTGAATCATGTTTTCTTGCAAAGTTTGGTTAATGTTTTCCATGCCAAGCAAATGAAAACATGCTGGTGTCGGTCGAAACACAACTTCGGTTCATCTCGAACGAAAAAGCCTAGCCGACCTACATTGTAAATTTTTACGGCAACACCGTACAAAAAAGCATCCTCTACCGTAAAAAAATATTATCTGCCAGCGTTTGTAAAAAAAATTGTCCAAAGTCGGCAGGAAAATATCAGTCGCGACTTTACAACGACCGATGTCGGTTATTGTATTGAATAATAATATTTGGATGATTTCTAATAGGAAATGTTCGATCTGCGTCACCCGGTGATTTTTTTGTAGACCTCGATCGCCAAACTTTCCTTCCAGACGTCGGCTACCATTTTTTTCGATCAGTATCGGGCAATCATGTTTTTTTTTGCAGCGGTTGGTTAGTGTTTTCCATGCCTAGCAAATGAAAACATGTCGGTGTCGGTCGAAACACAACATCGGTTGAGCTCGAACGAAAAAACCTAGCCGACCTACGTTGTAAATTTTTACGGCAACACCGTACAAAAAAGCATCCTCTACCATAAAAAAATATTATCTGTCAGCGTTTGTAAAAAAAATTGTCCAAAGTCGGCAGGAAAATATGAGTCGAGACTTTACAACGATCGATGTCAGTTATTGTATTGAATAATAATATTTGGATGATTTCTAATAGGAAATGTTCGATCTGCGTCACCCGGTGATTTTTTTGTAGACCTCGATCGCCAAACTTTCCTTGCAGACGTCGGCTACCGTTTTTTTTTTATCAGTATCGGAAATCATGTTTTTTTTTTGCAGAGGTTGGTTTGTGTTTTCCATGCCTAACAAATGAAAACATGCTGGTGTCGGTCGAAACACAACATCGGTTGAGCTCGAACGAAAAAACCTAGGCGACCTACGTTGTAAATTTTTACGTCAACACCGAACAAAAAAGCATCCTCTGCCGTACAAAAATATTATCGGCCAGTGTTTGTAAAAAAAATTGCGCAATGTCGGCTGGAAAATATCAGTCGCGGCTTTACAACGACCGATGTCGGTTTTTGTATTTTGTATTAAATCCCTGAATAATATATGGATGATGTCTAATAGGAAATGTTCAATCTGCGTCACCCGGTGAATCATGTTTTCTTGCAAAGTTTGGTTAATGTTTTCCATGCCAAGCAAATGAAAACATGCTGGTGTCGGTCGAAACACAACTTCGGTTCATCTCGAACGAAAAAGCCTAGCCGACCTACATTGTAAATTTTTACGGCAACACCGTACAAAAAAGCATCCTCTACCGTAAAAAAATATTATCTGCCAGCGTTTGTAAAAAAAATTGTCCAAAGTCGGCAGGAAAATATCAGTCGCGACTTTACAACGACCGATGTCGGTTATTGTATTGAATAATAATATTTGGATGATTTCTAATAGGAAATGTTCGATCTGCGTCACCCGGTGATTTTTTTGTAGACCTCGATCGCCAAACTTTCCTTCCAGACGTCGGCTACCATTTTTTTCGATCAGTATCGGGCAATCATGTTTTTTTTTGCAGCGGTTGGTTAGTGTTTTCCATGCCTAGCAAATGAAAACATGTCGGTGTCGGTCGAAACACAACATCGGTTGAGCTCGAACGAAAAAACCTAGCCGACCTACGTTGTAAATTTTTACGGCAACACCGTACAAAAAAGCATCCTCTACCATAAAAAAATATTATCTGTCAGCGTTTGTAAAAAAAATTGTCCAAAGTCGGCAGGAAAATATGAGTCGAGACTTTACAACGATCGATGTCAGTTATTGTATTGAATAATAATATTTGGATGATTTCTAATAGGAAATGTTCGATCTGCGTCACCCGGTGATTTTTTTGTAGACCTCGATCGCCAAACTTTCCTTGCAGACGTCGGCTACCGTTTTTTTTTTATCAGTATCGGAAATCATGTTTTTTTTTTGCAGAGGTTGGTTTGTGTTTTCCATGCCTAACAAATGAAAACATGCTGGTGTCGGTCGAAACACAACATCGGTTGAGCTCGAACGAAAAAACCTAGGCGACCTACGTTGTAAATTTTTACGTCAACACCGAACAAAAAAGCATCCTCTGCCGTACAAAAATATTATCGGCCAGTGTTTGTAAAAAAAATTGCGCAATGTCGGCTGGAAAATATCAGTCGCGGCTTTACAACGACCGATGTCGGTTTTTGTATTTTGTATTAAATCCCTGAATAATATATGGATGATGTCTAATAGGAAATGTTCAATCTGCGTCACCCGGTGAATCATGTTTTCTTGCAAAGTTTGGTTAATGTTTTCCATGCCAAGCAAATGAAAACATGCTGGTGTCGGTCGAAACACAACTTCGGTTCATCTCGAACGAAAAAGCCTAGCCGACCTACATTGTAAATTTTTACGGCAACACCGTACAAAAAAGCATCCTCTACCGTAAAAAAATATTATCTGCCAGCGTTTGTAAAAAAAATTGTCCAAAGTCGGCAGGAAAATATCAGTCGCGACTTTACAACGACCGATGTCGGTTATTGTATTGAATAATAATATTTGGATGATTTCTAATAGGAAATGTTCGATCTGCGTCACCCGGTGATTTTTTTGTAGACCTCGATCGCCAAACTTTCCTTCCAGACGTCGGCTACCATTTTTTTCGATCAGTATCGGGCAATCATGTTTTTTTTTGCAGCGGTTGGTTAGTGTTTTCCATGCCTAGCAAATGAAAACATGTCGGTGTCGGTCGAAACACAACATCGGTTGAGCTCGAACGAAAAAACCTAGCCGACCTACGTTGTAAATTTTTACGGCAACACCGTACAAAAAAGCATCCTCTACCATAAAAAAAATATTATCTGTCAGCGTTTGTAAAAAAAATTGTCCAAAGTCGGCAGGAAAATATGAGTCGAGACTTTACAACGATCGATGTCAGTTATTGTATTGAATAATAATATTTGGATGATTTCTAATAGGAAATGTTCGATCTGCGTCACCCGGTGATTTTTTTGTAGACCTCGATCGCCAAACTTTCCTTGCAGACGTCGGCTACCGTTTTTTTTTATCAGTATCGGAAATCATGTTTTTTTTTTGCAGAGGTTGGTTTGTGTTTTCCATGCCTAACAAATGAAAACATGCTGGTGTCGGTCGAAACACAACATCGGTTGAGCTCGAACGAAAAAACCTAGGCGACCTACGTTGTAAATTTTTACGTCAACACCGAACAAAAAAGCATCCTCTGCCGTACAAAAATATTATCGGCCAGTGTTTGTAAAAAAAATTGCGCAATGTCGGCTGGAAAATATCAGTCGCGGCTTTACAACGACCGATGTCGGTTTTTGTATTTTGTATTAAATCCCTGAATAATATATGGATGATGTCTAATAGGAAATGTTCAATCTGCGTCACCCGGTGAATCATGTTTTCTTGCAAAGTTTGGTTAATGTTTTCCATGCCAAGCAAATGAAAACATGCTGGTGTCGGTCGAAACACAACTTCGGTTCATCTCGAACGAAAAAGCCTAGCGACCTACTTGTAAATTTTTACGCAACACCGAACAAAAAAGCATCCTCTGCCGTAAAAAATATTATCGCCAGTGTTTGTAAAAAAAATTGCGCAATGTCGGCTGGAAAATATCAGTCGCGGCTTTACAACGACCGATGTCGGTTTTTGTATTTTGTATTAAATCCCTGAATAATATATGGATGATGTCTAATAGGAAATGTTCAATCTGCGTCACCCGGTGAATCATGTTTTTTTGCAAAGTTTGGTTAATGTTTTCCATGCCAAGCAAATGAAAACATGCTGGTGTCGGTCGAAACACAACTTCGGTTCATCTCGAACGAAAAAGCCTAGGCGACCTACGTTGTAAATTTTTACGTCAACACCGAACAAAAAAGCATCCTCTGCCGTACAAAAATATTATCGGCCAGTGTTTGTAAAAAAAATTGCGCAATGTCGGCTGGAAAATATCAGTCGCGGCTTTACAACGACCGATGTCGGTTTTTGTATTTTGTATTAAATCCCTGAATAATATATGGATGATGTCTAATAGGAAATGTTCAATCTGCGTCACCCGGTGAATCATGTTGTTTTGCAAAGTTTGGTTAATGTTTTCCATGCCAAGCAAATGAAAACATGCTGGTGTCGGTCGAAACACAACTTCGGTTCATCTCGAACGAAAAAGCCTAGCCGACCTACATTGTAAATTTTTACGGCAACACCGTACAAAAAAGCATCCTCTACCGTAAAAAAATATTATCTGCCAGCGTTTGTAAAAAAAATTGTCCAAAGTCGGCAGGAAAATATCAGTCGCGACTTTACAACGACCGATGTCGGTTATTGTATTGAATAATAATATTTGGATGATTTCTAATAGGAAATGTTCGATCTGCGTCACCCGGTGATTTTTTTGTAGACCTCGATCGCCAAACTTTCCTTCCAGACGTCGGCTACCATTTTTTTCGATCAGTATCGGGCAATCATGTTTTTTTTTTGCAGCGGTTGGTTAGTGTTTTCCATGCCTAGCAAATGAAAACATGTCGGTGTCGGTCGAAACACAACATCGGTTGAGCTCGAACGAAAAAACCTAGCCGACCTACGTTGTAAATTTTTACGGCAACACCGTACAAAAAAGCATCCTCTACCATAAAAAAATATTATCTGTCAGCGTTTGTAAAAAAAATTGTCCAAAGTCGGCAGGAAAATATGAGTCGAGACTTTACAACGATCGATGTCAGTTATTGTATTGAATAATAATATTTGGATGATTTCTAATAGGAAATGTTCGATCTGCGTCACCCGGTGATTTTTTTGTAGACCTCGATCGCCAAACTTTCCTTCCAGACGTCGGCTACCATTTTTTTAGATCAGTATCGGGCAATCATGTTTTTTTTTTGCAGAGGTTGGTTTGTGTTTTCCATGCCTAACAAATGAAAACATGCTGGTGTCGGTCGAAACACAACATCGGTTGAGCTCGAACGAAAAAACCTAGGCGACCTACGTTGTAAATTTTTACGTCAACACCGAACAAAAAAGCATCCTCTGCCGTACAAAAATATTATCGGCCAGTGTTTGTAAAAAAAATTGCGCAATGTCGGCTGGAAAATATCAGTCGCGGCTTTACAACGACCGATGTCGGTTTTTGTATTTTGTATTAAATCCCTGAATAATATATGGATGATGTCTAATAGGAAATGTTCAATCTGCGTCACCCGGTGAATCATGTTTTCTTGCAAAGTTTGGTTAATGTTTTCCATGCCAAGCAAATGAAAACATGCTGGTGTCGGTCGAAACACAACTTCGGTTCATCTCGAACGAAAAAGCCTAGCCGACCTACATTGTAAATTTTTACGGCAACACCGTACAAAAAAGCATCCTCTACCGTAAAAAAATATTATCTGCCAGCGTTTGTAAAAAAAATTGTCCAAAGTCGGCAGGAAAATATCAGTCGCGACTTTACAACGACCGATGTCGGTTATTGTATTGAATAATAATATTTGGATGATTTCTAATAGGAAATGTTCGATCTGCGTCACCCGGTGATTTTTTTGTAGACCTCGATCGCCAAACTTTCCTTCCAGACGTCGGCTACCATTTTTTTCGATCAGTATCGGGCAATCATGTTTTTTTTTGCAGCGGTTGGTTAGTGTTTTCCATGCCTAGCAAATGAAAACATGTCGGTGTCGGTCGAAACACAACATCGGTTGAGCTCGAACGAAAAAACCTAGCCGACCTACGTTGTAAATTTTTACGGCAACACCGTACAAAAAAGCATCCTCTACCATAAAAAAATATTATCTGTCAGCGTTTGTAAAAAAAATTGTCCAAAGTCGGCAGGAAAATATGAGTCGAGACTTTACAACGATCGATGTCAGTTATTGTATTGAATAATAATATTTGGATGATTTCTAATAGGAAATGTTCGATCTGCGTCACCCGGTGATTTTTTTGTAGACCTCGATCGCCAAACTTTCCTTGCAGACGTCGGCTACCGTTTTTTTTTTATCAGTATCGGAAATCATGTTTTTTTTTTGCAGAGGTTGGTTTCTGTTTTCCATGCCTAACAAATGAAAACATGCTGGTGTCGGTCGAAACACAACATCGGTTGAGCTCAACGAAAAAACCTAGGCGACCTACGTTGTAAATTTTTACGTCAACACCGAACAAAAAAGCATCCTCTGCCGTACAAAAATATTATCGGCCAGTGTTTGTAAAAAAAATTGCGCAATGTCGGCTGGAAAATATCAGTCGCGGCTTTACAACGACCGATGTCGGTTTTTGTATTTTGTATTAAATCCCTGAATAATATATGGATGATGTCTAATAGGAAATGTTCAATCTGCGTCACCCGGTGAATCATGTTTTTTTGCAAAGTTTGGTTAATGTTTTCCATGCCAAGCAAATGAAAACATGCTGGTGTCGTCGAAACACAACTTCGGTTCATCTCGAACGAAAAAACCTAGCCGACCTACATTGTAAATTTTTACGGCAACACCGTACAAAAAAGCATCCTCTACCGTAAAAAAATATTATCTGCCAGCGTTTGTAAAAAAAATTGTCCAAAGTCGGCAGGAAAATATCAGTCGCGACTTTACAACGACCGATGTCGGTTATTGTATTGAATAATAATATTTGGATGATTTCTAATAGGAAATGTTCGATCTGCGTCACCCGGTGATTTTTTTGTAGACCTCGATCGCCAAACTTTCCTTCCAGACGTCGGCTACCATTTTTTTCGATCAGTATCGGGCAATCATGTTTTTTTTTTGCAGCGGTTGGTTAGTGTTTTCCATGCCTAGCAAATGAAAACATGTCGGTGTCGGTCGAAACACAACATCGGTTGAGCTCGAACGAAAAAACCTAGCCGACCTACGTTGTAAATTTTTACGGCAACACCGTACAAAAAAGCATCCTCTACCATAAAAAAATATTATCTGTCAGCGTTTGTAAAAAAAATTGTCCAAAGTCGGCAGGAAAATATGAGTCGAGTCTTTACAACGACCGATGTCGGTTATTGTATTGAATAATAATATTTGGATGATTTCTAATAGGAAATGTTCGATCTGCGTCACCCGGTGATTTTTTTGTAGACCTCGATCGCCAAACTTTCCTTGCAGACGTCGGCTACCATTTTTTTCGATCAGTATCGGGCAATCATGTTTTTTTTTGCAGCGGTTGGTTAGTGTTTTCCATGCCTAGCAAATGAAAACATGTCGGTGTCGGTCGAAACACAACATCGGTTGAGCTCGAACGAAAAAACCTAGCCGACCTACGTTGTAAATTTTTACGGCAACACCGTACAAAAAAGCATCCTCTACCATAAAAAAATATTATCTGTCAGCGTTTGTAAAAAAAATTGTCCAAAGTCGGCAGGAAAATATGAGTCGAGACTTTACAACGATCGATGTCGGTTATTGTATTGAATAATAATATTTGGATGATTTCTAATAGGAAATGTTCGATCTGCGTCCCCCGGTGATTTTTTTGTAGACCTCGATCGCCAAACTTTCCTTGCAGACGTCGGCTACCGTTTTTTTTTTATCAGTATCGGAAATCATGTTTTTTTTTTGCAGAGGTTGGTTTGTGTTTTCCATGCCTAACAAATGAAAACATGCTGGTGTCGGTCGAAACACAACATCGGTTGAGCTCAAACGAAAAAACCTAGGCGACCTACGTTGTAAATTTTTACGTCAACACCGAACAAAAAAGCATCCTCTGCCGTACAAAAATATTATCGGCCAGTGTTTGTAAAAAAAATTGCGCAATGTCGGCTGGAAAATATCAGTCGCGGCTTTACAACGACCGATGTCGGTTTTTGTATTTTGTATTAAATCCCTGAATAATATATGGATGATGTCTAATAGGAAATGTTCAATCTGCGTCACCCGGTGAATCATGTTTTTTTGCAAAGTTTGGTTAATGTTTTCCATGCCAAGCAAATGAAAACATGCTGGTGTCGGTCGAAACACAACTTCGGTTCATCTCGAACGAAAAAACCTAGCCGACCTACATTGTAAATTTTTACGGCAACACCGTACAAAAAAGCATCCTCTACCGTAAAAAAATATTATCGGCCAGCGTTTGTAAAAAAAATTTCCAAAGTCGGCAGAAAATATCAGTCGCGACTATACCACGACCGATGTCGGTTATTGTATTGAATAATAATATTTGGATGATTTCTAATAGGAAATGTTCGATCTGCGTCACCCGGTGATTTTTTTGTAGACCTCGATCGCCAAACTTTCCTTCCAGACGTCGGCTACCATTTTTTTCGATCAGTATCGGGCAATCATGTTTTTTTTTGCAGCGGTTGGTTAGTGTTTTCCATGCCTAGCAAATGAAAACATGTCGGTGTCGGTCGAAACACAACATCGGTTGAGCTCGAACGAAAAAACCTAGCCGACCTACGTTGTAAATTTTTACGGCAACACCGTACAAAAAAGCATCCCCTACCATAAAAAAATATTATCTGTCAGCGTTTGTAAAAAAAATTGTCCAAAGTCGGCAGGAAAATATGAGTCGAGTCTTTACAACGACCGATGTCGGTTATTGTATTGAATAATAATATTTGGATGATTTCTAATAGGAAATGTTCGATCTGCGTCACCCGGTGATTTTTTTGTAGACCTCGATCGCCAAACTTTCCTTGCAGACGTCGGCTACCATTTTTTTCGATCAGTATCGGGCAATCATGTTTTTTTTTGCAGCGGTTGGTTAGTGTTTTCCATGCCTAGCAAATGAAAACATGTCGGTGTCGGTCGAAACACAACATCGGTTGAGCTCGAACGAAAAAACCTAGGCGACCTACGTTGTAAATTTTTACGGCAACACCGTACAAAAAAGCATCCTCTACCATAAAAAAATATTATCTGTCAGCGTTTGTAAAAAAAATTGTCCAAAGTCGGCAGGAAAATATGAGTCGAGACTTTACAACGATCGATGTCGGTTATTGTATTGAATAATAATATTTGGATGATTTCTAATAGGAAATGTTCGATCTGCGTCCCCCGGTGATTTTTTTGTAGACCTCGATCGCCAAACTTTCCTTGCAGACGTCGGCTACCGTTTTTTTTTTATCAGTATCGGAAATCATGTTTTTTTTTTGCAGAGGTTGGTTTGTGTTTTCCATGCCTAACAAATGAAAACATGCTGGTGTCGGTCGAAACACAACATCGGTTGAGCTCAAACGAAAAAACCTAGGCGACCTACGTTGTAAATTTTTACGTCAACACCGAACAAAAAAGCATCCTCTGCCGTACAAAAATATTATCGGCCAGTGTTTGTAAAAAAAATTGCGCAATGTCGGCTGGAAAATATCAGTCGCGGCTTTACAACGACCGATGTCGGTTTTTGTATTTTGTATTAAATCCCTGAATAATATATGGATGATGTCTAATAGGAAATGTTCAATCTGCGTCACCCGGTGAATCATGTTTTTTTGCAAAGTTTGGTTAATGTTTTCCATGCCAAGCAAATGAAAACATGCTGGTGTCGGTCGAAACACAACTTCGGTTCATCTCGAACGAAAAAACCTAGCCGACCTACATTGTAAATTTTTACGGCAACACCGTACAAAAAAGCATCCTCTACCGTAAAAAAATATTATCGGCCAGCGTTTGTAAAAAAAATTTCCAAAGTCGGCAGAAAATATCAGTCGCGACTATACCACGACCGATGTCGGTTATTGTATTGAATAATAATATTTGGATGATTTCTAATAGGAAATGTTCGATCTGCGTCACCCGTGATTTTTTTGTAGACCTCGATCGCCAAACTTTCCTTCCAGACGTCGGCTACCATTTTTTTCGATCAGTATCGGGCAATCATGTTTTTTTTTGCAGCGGTTGGTTAGTGTTTTCCATGCCTAGCAAATGAAAACATGTCGGTGTCGGTCGAAACACAACATCGGTTGAGCTCGAACGAAAAAACCTAGCCGACCTACGTTGTAAATTTTTACGGCAACACCGTACAAAAAAGCATCCCTACCATAAAAAAATATTATCTGTCAGCGTTTGTAAAAAAAATTGTCCAAAGTCGGCAGGAAAATATGAGTCGAGTCTTTACAACGACCGATGTCGGTTATTGTATTGAATAATAATATTTGGATGATTTCTAATAGGAAATGTTCGATCTGCGTCACCCGGTGATTTTTTTGTAGACCTCGATCGCCAAACTTTCCTTGCAGACGTCGGCTACCATTTTTTTCGATCAGTATCGGGCAATCATGTTTTTTTTTGCAGCGGTTGGTTAGTGTTTTCCATGCCTAGCAAATGAAAACATGTCGGTGTCGGTCGAAACACAACATCGGTTGAGCTCGAACGAAAAAACCTAGGCGACCTACGTTGTAAATTTTTACGGCAACACCGTACAAAAAAGCATCCTCTACCATAAAAAAATATTATCTGTCAGCGTTTGTAAAAAAAATTGTCCAAAGTCGGCAGGAAAATATGAGTCGAGACTTTACAACGATCGATGTCGGTTATTGTATTGAATAATAATATTTGGATGATTTCTAATAGGAAATGTTCGATCTGCGTCCCCCGGTGATTTTTTTGTAGACCTCGATCGCCAAACTTTCCTTGCAGACGTCGGCTACCGTTTTTTTTTTATCAGTATCGGAAATCATGTTTTTTTTTGCAGAGGTTGGTTTGTGTTTTCCATGCCTAACAAATGAAAACATGCTGGTGTCGGTCGAAACACAACATCGGTTGAGCTCAAACGAAAAAACCTAGGCGACCTACGTTGTAAATTTTTACGTCAACACCGAACAAAAAAGCATCCTCTGCCGTACAAAAATATTATCGGCCAGTGTTTGTAAAAAAAATTGCGCAATGTCGGCTGGAAAATATCAGTCGCGGCTTTACAACGACCGATGTCGGTTTTTGTATTTTGTATTAAATCCCTGAATAATATATGGATGATGTCTAATAGGAAATGTTCAATCTGCGTCACCCGGTGAATCATGTTTTTTTGCAAAGTTTGGTTAATGTTTTCCATGCCAAGCAAATGAAAACATGCTGGTGTCGGTCGAAACACAACTTCGGTTCATCTCGAACGAAAAAACCTAGCCGACCTACATTGTAAATTTTTACGGCAACACCGTACAAAAAAGCATCCTCTACCGTAAAAAAATATTATCGGCCAGCGTTTGTAAAAAAAATTTCCAAAGTCGGCAGAAAATATCAGTCGCGACTATACCACGACCGATGTCGGTTATTGTATTGAATAATAATATTTGGATGATTTCTAATAGGAAATGTTCGATCTGCGTCACCCGGTGATTTTTTTGTAGACCTCGATCGCCAAACTTTCCTTCCAGACGTCGGCTACCATTTTTTTCGATCAGTATCGGGCAATCATGTTTTTTTTTGCAGCGGTTGGTTAGTGTTTTCCATGCCTAGCAAATGAAAACATGTCGGTGTCGGTCGAAACACAACATCGGTTGAGCTCGAACGAAAAAACCTAGCCGACCTACGTTGTAAATTTTTACGGCAACACCGTACAAAAAAGCATCCTCTACCATAAAAAAATATTATCTGTCAGCGTTTGTAAAAAAAATTGTCCAAAGTCGGCAGGAAAATATGAGTCGAGTCTTTACAACGACCGATGTCGGTTATTGTATTGAATAATAATATTTGGATGATTTCTAATAGGAAATGTTCGATCTGCGTCACCCGGTGATTTTTTTGTAGACCTCGATCGCCAAACTTTCCTTGCAGACGTCGGCTACCATTTTTTTCGATCAGTATCGGGCAATCATGTTTTTTTTTGCAGCGGTTGGTTAGTGTTTTCCATGCCTAGCAAATGAAAACATGTCGGTGTCGGTCGAAACACAACATCGGTTGAGCTCGAACGAAAAAACCTAGCCGACCTACGTTGTAAATTTTTACGGCAACACCGTACAAAAAAGCATCCTCTACCATAAAAAAATATTATCTGTCAGCGTTTGTAAAAAAAATTGTCCAAAGTCGGCAGGAAAATATGAGTCGAGACTTTACAACGATCGATGTCGGTTATTGTATTGAATAATAATATTTGGATGATTTCTAATAGGAAATGTTCGATCTGCGTCCCCCGGTGATTTTTTTGTAGACCTCGATCGCCAAACTTTCCTTGCAGACGTCGGCTACCGTTTTTTTTTTATCAGTATCGGAAATCATGTTTTTTTTTTGCAGAGGTTGGTTTGTGTTTTCCATGCCTAACAAATGAAAACATGCTGGTGTCGGTCGAAACACAACATCGGTTGAGCTCAAACGAAAAAACCTAGGCGACCTACGTTGTAAATTTTTACGTCAACACCGAACAAAAAAGCATCCTCTGCCGTACAAAAATATTATCGGCCAGTGTTTGTAAAAAAAATTGCGCAATGTCGGCTGGAAAATATCAGTCGCGGCTTTACAACGACCGATGTCGGTTTTTGTATTTTGTATTAAATCCCTGAATAATATATGGATGATGTCTAATAGGAAATGTTCAATCTGCGTCACCCGGTGAATCATGTTTTTTTGCAAAGTTTGGTTAATGTTTTCCATGCCAAGCAAATGAAAACATGCTGGTGTCTGTCGAAACACAACTTCGGTTCATCTCGAACGAAAAAGCCTAGCCGACCTACATTGTAAATTTTTACGGCAACACCGTACAAAAAAGCATCCTCTACCGTAAAAAAATATTATCTGCCAGCGTTTGTAAAAAAAATTGTCCAAAGTCGGCAGGAAAATATCAGTCGCGACTTTACAACGACCGATGTCGGTTATTGTATTGAATAATAATATTTGGATGATTTCTAATAGGAAATGTTCGATCTGCGTCACCCGGTGATTTTTTTGTAGACCTCGATCGCCAAACTTTCCTTCCAGACGTCGGCTACCATTTTTTTCGATCAGTATCGGGCAATCATGTTTTTTTTTGCAGCGGTTGGTTAGTGTTTTCCATGCCTAGCAAATGAAAACATGTCGGTGTCGGTCGAAACACAACATCGGTTGAGCTCGAACGAAAAAACCTAGCCGACCTACGTTGTAAATTTTTACGGCAACACCGTACAAAAAAGCATCCTCTACCATAAAAAAATATTATCTGTCAGCGTTTGTAAAAAAAATTGTCCAAAGTCGGCAGGAAAATATGAGTCGAGACTTTACAACGATCGATGTCAGTTATTGTATTGAATAATAATATTTGGATGATTTCTAATAGGAAATGTTCGATCTGCGTCCCCCGGTGATTTTTTTGTAGACCTCGATCGCCAAACTTTCCTTGCAGACGTCGGCTACCGTTTTTTTTTATCAGTATCGGAAATCATGTTTTTTTTTGCAGAGGTTGGTTTGTGTTTTCCATGCCTAACAAATGAAAACATGCTGGTGTCGGTCGAAACACAACATCGGTTGAGCTCGAACGAAAAAACCTAGGCGACCTACGTTGTAAATTTTTACGTCAACACCGAACAAAAAAGCATCCTCTGCCGTACAAAAATATTATCGGCCACAATTTCAGTTACACTCAGCCATTAAGTTTTTTTTAATTCCCTAGGTTAATGGCATTAAGTTATTTTAATTATAGGTTAGTGGGTCATTACTAAAATCTGCTGTAAAGCTTTTATATAAGCTGAACCATTTTATCAATAAACACAAGTTGAGTTTTATTCAGAAAATTAGAGTTTATCTCTTTTATCTTAGTGAGAGTGATTCTCCTAAATTCTTGAGTGATTCAAGAACACCTTGGCTGTATCAAAGGACTTTCACAACCTTTGTGTGTTGCCCTCGCTGGAAAGAGTGATTCTTTCCTTCCTTTCATCATCACCCTTGTTCTTTCAAACCACAATTCCAGAAAATCCACCTCTGCCCAGAATTATCTCGTGGCCATAACTCCCATTTTACGCACTCAAATTAAGTGATTCTTGAGCCTAAATTGAATTTCAAAACGAGACCTTTCACCTCGTTTTGGAATCACCTCATCTGGAGCCCTGTAGCTTCAGTTATTGCCATTTCTATATTTCTGTCCAGCCACCACTTAACCTACGTTTTACCATCCCATTCATCCATTTTATGCCAAGAACCACCTTATTAAGACCCACGAAATTAGCCACCTTATTTTCCATCCTTTCCTTAATCAATTTCCGCATTTTCCATCAAGGTTTAATCCTAGACGATCCTAAGTCAGCCCTTGTGCCATGAGGGTTCATATCATTTGGTAATCAGAGCTCCGGTTCTAGGATCAACACTTCCTTTGCTGGAAATATTGGGTAACATCCTTCTTTATTCTCTTTGCCATTTATATTACCTTCTTATTCATATATATATTTTTTAGGCTGAACCATTGCAAAAGTTAAGCCTTTTGATCTCTTTGTTATAAAAAAAAAAAAAGAAGCAGAATTTCGTATAATCAAAATTAAAAAAAAAAAAAATTGGGCTGAATGGTTCATGCTTGAAGAACTTTAAAAAAAATCTCTTTAAGGTAATATATTGGTTGCATGAAGGATTGTTACTTGAATTCCTAAATTCTGAATTTTATTTCCTTCATTTGTGCCTAAAAACATTGTTAGCCTTTTTCTTGGTTAACCTTTTTTATGAGAATCATGAAACAGGCCAAATACAGTCTAAAGGCCCAAGTGGAGAAGGACAAAGCCCCCGAGTGGAGAAGGATGAAGGCCCAAGTGGAGAAGGATGAAGGCCCAGAGGCAGAGACACTATCAAGACTATTAATTGTTGCTGAAGGCCCAAACTAATTTGAAGGCCCAAGTTAAATAAGTTTTTAGTTATAATTTATTTTTATTGTAATTTTGGCCCAAACTGTCTAGAAGGCCCATGTCTATTTTTATCTTTTTGTTCAGATACACTATAAGTATGGGTTTTTGTTTTGAAAAAAAAAAACTTTTGACATTTGATAAAATTTGGTGAGAGTTTCTCTCTGAGTTCCTTGTTGAACCAATCTCAGACTTATCAAGGTAATCCTTGTGGCGTCTACCCTGACTTATCTTCCTTCACCGGAAGTGGCGTCATCCAAACCTCCGTAGCCTGTATCAAACGATCCACTCCTACTCAGGTTCACCTCATTTGGTATCAGAGCCAGGTTTCTTGATACAGGTTCTATCTTATCCTATTATTTTTCTTTGTAATTTGTCTTGGTTCGTGTTTTGTCCTTGTTCTGTTATTTGTTTTTCTTGTTTGCGTCTTGTTGCGTTCTTGTTTGTGTCTTTGTTTCGTTCTTGTTCTTGTCACGTTTGTGTTCTTGTTGTTGTTCTTGTTTCTAGTGTCTTTCAGACTTTGTGTCGTAAAAAAAAATTGTTTGGGTTCTGTTTCAAGTAAAAAAAAAAGTTGCAGAAATTTTGAAGAAAAAAAAAAGAGAAGAAAAGAAGAAAGAGAAAAAAGAGAAAGTGGGTGTTTGATCTTTCAACACGAAATTGAGGCAGTTAGAGGCTTTTTTTGGCAGAAAATCGTGTACCAAATCCCCTTATCTAGATTCTCCTCTGAATTCTGAGCGTTTTGATATATAGTGGGCCTCAAACGGACAACCGTAGCAAAAGTTATGAGCATTTGAAGTTTACTTGTCATATCTGTTATCTTATCTGTTATCCTATCTGTTATCTTATTTGTTATCATATCTGTTATCCAAATTAAATCTAATTTGTTATCCAAATCTGATCTATTATCCAAATCAAATCAAATCAATTTTTTTATCCAAATCAGATTTGTTATCCAAATCTAATCTGTTATCCAAATCAAATCCAATCTGCTATCCAAATCAAGTCCAAGTTGTTATCCCAAATCAAATTTGTTACTCTGATAATTATATTGTCTTTCCTTTTATTTTATATTACCTTGTGTGTCTAATTCGATCCATCCAGGAACTTAAGAGGGAGTGAGTGGTAAAAGGCAAGAGTGAAAACATCACACAAAAGCCTATATTGAGAGCATCAAACACGAGTGAACTACCATTAAAGAGAGAAACACGTGAGTAGAGTGTGGTGAGGTCCTGAATTTTTTTTAATTTACTGCAAAATTCTTTGTTCCTTAATCATGGCAAGAGCTGGTGACAATGGTGGTGTATATCATCAACTGGACGAATCTCAACGCTTATTTCTGGACGCGTGGACTACACAAATGCAACATTTGTTGAACCGTAACAAAGAAAAGCCCTACAGACGAATAGCCAAATCTTCCTCGTTTACTCTTAAACCTCTATCCCCTAGAGAAGTGTGTGATGACCAAATCAGAATGAGAGAAAAGAGAGAACAAGAGAAAGAAAATAGTGAGGCACCACAAAGGAATATGAAAAAGAAGAGTGATACACCCGAGGAAAAGAGTGATACACATAAGAGAGAGAGTGATACACATGAGAGAAAATTTAATTATTTTGCAGAGGCGAGTGAAGTGAGGAAAGTGTTACCTGCTCATGAACCACTCAATCTACAGTATTGCAAAGACAGTAAAATTTCTACTGATAATTCTAATGAGTTTACTATTTCTATTTCTCCTAGTGTTCAACCATTATTGCAGGAATTTAAAAATGTCTTTCCTAAGGAGATTCCTCATGGACTACCACCTTCAAGAGGCATAGAACATCAAGTTGATCTCCTCCCCGGAGCTTCATTGCCTAACAGGCCAACTTACAAAAGCAATCCCCAAGAGACTCAACGTAAGGATGCACATGCCAAAGTTGAGTATGTGAAAAGATTGTATGACCAAGTGAAGGTGCAAATTGCAAAGAAGAATGAAAACTATGCCAAGCAAGCCAACAAGAAAAGGAAGGAAGTGGTACTTGAACCCGGTGATGATCCTGGACATTTGAGGACAAATGTTTTCCAAGAAGGAGGGAATGATGAGAATCATGAAACAGGCCAAATACAGTCTAAAGGCCCAAGTGGAGAAGGACGAAGGCCCAAGTGGAGAAGGACAAAGCCCCCGAGTGGAGAAGGATGAAGGCCCAAGTGGAGAAGGATGAAGGCCCAGAGGCAGAGACACTATCAAGACTATTAATTGTTGCTGAAGGCCCAAACTAATTTGAAGGCCCAAGTTAAATAAGTTTTTAGTTATAATTTATTTTTATTGTAATTTTGGCCCAAACTGTCTAGAAGGCCCATGTCTATTTTTATCTTTTTGTTCAGATACACTATAAGTATGGGTTTTTGTTTTGAAAAAAAAAAACTTTTGACATTTGATAAAATTTGGTGAGAGTTTCTCTCTGAGTTCCTTGTTGAACCAATCTCAGACTTATCAAGGTAATCCTTGTGGCGTCTACCCTGACTTATCTTCCTTCACCGGAAGTGGCGTCATCCAAACCTCCGTAGCCTGTATCAAACGATCCACTCCTACTCAGGTTCACATCACTTTTCCTTGTCTCTCTAGCCTTACCTTACACATATTGGTGAATTGTTCTTTGTTGTGGCCATAATCTCTTGAATTGCCTAAGAACTCAAGGGGAATTAGAGTGGTAAAAGGCAAGAGTGTTTCATTAGAGAAAAGCCATAATTGTGTGATACACTTGAGTGGGTGAGGTATTCAAACAGCAACTATAATTTTCTTGTTACGTTTGATTTGTTTGTTTGAGATGTCAGGTACTAATCCTAATGATGGAGTGGGGCTTTCGCAATTCCAAATGCAAGCTTTGATGCAACATATGGAGAGGTTAATGAAACAACGAGATGATGCGCTCCATGAGAGGTTGGATCAAATGGAGAATAGAGATCATAATGAAGAAGAAAGGAGGAGAAGAGGGAATGATGGTGTTCCTAGACAAAACCGAATTGATGGTATTAAACTCAACATTCCTCCATTTAAAGGAAAGAATGATCCGGAGGCCTACTTGGAGTGGGAGATGAAAATAGAGCAAGTTTTCTCATGCAACAACTATGAGGAGGACCAAAAGGTGAAGCTTGCCGCCACGGAGTTTTCCGACTATGCTCTTGTGTGGTGGAACAAGCTACAAAAGGAGAGAGCAAGAAATGAAGAGCCAATGGTTGATACATGGATGGAGATGAAAAAGATCATGAGGAAGCGGTATGTGCCGGCTAGTTACTCAAGGGACTTGAAATTCAAGCTCCAAAAACTAACCCAAGGCAACAAGGGGGTTGAGGAGTATTTCAAGGAAATGGATGTGCTCATGATTCAAGCAAATATTGAAGAAGATGAGGAGGTAACTATGGCTCGATTTCTTAATGGTTTGACTAATGATATCCGTGATATTGTTGAGCTGCAGGAGTTTGTTGAAATGGATGATTTGCTTCACAAAGCAATCCAAGTGGAGCAACAATTAAAAAGGAAGGGAGTGGCTAAGAGGAGTTTTACCAACTCTGGTTCTTCTAGTTGGAAAGACAAAGGTAAGAAAGATGGGGCTGCTACTTCTAGTAGTTCCACACCTATCCCATCAAAAACTCGCTCAAAGTCCCAAGAGGAACCCTCTAAAAGGAGTAGAGATGTGAAGTGTTTCAAGTGCCAAGGCCTAGGACACTATGCTTATGAGTTCCCTAACAAAAGGTCCATGGTTCTTAGAGATGGAGAATATATAAGTGAATCCGATGTTGAAGAGGAAGAGGAGAGTGAGTACGTAGAGGAAGAGGAGACTCCAGAGGGAGATTTGTTGATGATTAGGCGGTTACTTGGTGGTCAATTGAAGCATGAGGAGGAGAGCCAAAGAGAAAACATCTTTCACACTAGATGTTTAATCAATGGCAAGGTGTGCATGGTGATCATTGATGGAGGTAGTTGCACCAATGTGGCTAGTGCTAGATTAGTGTCAAAGCTAAATTTAGCTACTAAACCACATCCTAGGCCATACAAACTTCAATGGCTTAGTAAGGATGGGGAGGTGCAAGTGAGGCAGCAAGTTGAAGTGGACGTTTCCATTGGGAAATACAATGATAAGGTACTTTGTGATGTTGTTCCTATGGAGGCCAGTC
The DNA here is from genome assembly GCF_004193775.1 of Glycine soja. Taxonomy (NCBI): domain Eukaryota; kingdom Viridiplantae; phylum Streptophyta; class Magnoliopsida; order Fabales; family Fabaceae; genus Glycine; species Glycine soja. The sequence goes on from NW_021144043.1 coordinate 20,277, forward strand.
ACTTACTTTTGGGGAGACCATGGCAATTTGATAAAAGAGCCAATCATGACGGTTACACCAACAAGATCTCTTTCATGCACCAAGACAAAAAGATTGTGCTCAAGCCATTGAGTCCACAAGAAGTGTGTGAGGATCAAAAGAAAATGAGAGAAAAACTTCTTCAAGAGAAAAGAGAAAAAGAAAAAGTGAGCAAAACACTTGAGAGTGAGAAAAAGAGGGAAACACTTGAGAGGAAAAAGAGTGAACAAAAGAAGAGTGAAACACTTGAAGTGAGGGAGAGCTATTTAGCCACAAAAAGTGAGGTCAAGAGGTTGTTTCGTGCTAAACAGTCACTATATATCTTGTTTTGCAAAAATCAGATTTTGACCACTATCACTTTTGATGATTTTGAAGTGCCTTCTAGTGTTAAAACTCTTTTGCAGGATTTTCAAGACATGTTTCCACCAAATGTGCCAAATGGACTACCACCTTTGAGGGGAATTGAGCATCAAATTGATCTCATTCCGGGAGCTTCTTTGCCCAATAGGCCAGCCTATAGAAGTAATCCACAAGAAACCAAAGAGATTCAAAGACAAGTGGATGAACTCATTAGCAAAGGTTGGGTAAGAGATAGTATGAGTCCTTGTGCTGTCCCAGTGATTTTGGTCCCTAAAAAGGATGGGACATGGCGCATGTGTTCCGATTGTAGAGCCCTTAATAACATCACCATTAAATATAGGCATCCTATACCCAGGCTTGATGATTTGCTTGATGAATTGCATGGTGCATGTTACTTCTCTAAAATCGATTTAAAAAGTGGATACAATCAAATTAGGATTAGAGAAGGGGATGAATGGAAAACTGCTTTTAAAACAAAATATGGTTTGTATGAATGGTTGGTTATGCCTTTTGGCCTAACTAACGCTCCTAGCACTTTCATGAGATTAATGAACCATATCTTGAGAGAGTTCATAGGAAAGTTCGTTGTGGTGTACTTTGATGATATTCTTATCTATAGCACTTCACTTGATTTGCATATTGATCATTTAAAATCTGTCTTGACTGTGCTTAGAGAAGAACAATTGTATGCCAATCTTGAAAAATGCATCTTTTGTACTAACCATGTTGTGTTTCTTGGTTTTGTTGTGAGTTCAAAAGGAGTGCAAGTGGATGAGGAGAAGGTTAGGGCTATTCAAGAATGGCCTACACCTAAGTCTGTGACCGAGGTGAGGAGTTTTCATGGCTTAGCAAGTTTTTATAGACGATTTGTGAAGGATTTTAGCACATTGGCAGCACCTCTCAATGAAGTGCTCAAGAAAAATGTTGGTTTCAAATGGGGAGAGAAACAAGAAGAAGCTTTCAATGTTCTTAAGCAAAAGCTAACTAATGCCCCCATACTTGCGTTGCCAAACTTTCAAAAATCTTTTGAAATTGAGTGTGATGCTTCAAATGTTGGGATTGGGGCTGTGTTGATGCAAGAAGGCCATCCAATTGCTTATTTTAGTGAAAAGTTAAGTGGTCCTACCCTTAACTATTCAACTTATGATAAGGAGTTGTATGCCTTAGTACGTGCTTTGAAAACATGGCAACACTACCTTTATCCCAAGGAATTTGTCATTCATAGTGACCATGAGTCCCTCAAATATATCAAGGGGCAAGGCAAGCTTAACAAAAGGCATGCGAAGTGGGTGGAATTCCTAGAGCATTTCCCTTATGTTATCAAACATAAAAAGGGAAAAGGTAATATTGTAGCCGATGCTCTTTCTCGGCGTCATGCATTACTTTCTATGCTTGAAACAAAATTGATTAGTCTTGAATGTTTGAAAAGCATGTATGAAAATGATGAAACTTTTGGAGAAATTTTTAAAAATTGTGAAAATTTTTCAGAAAATGGTTTCTTTAGACATGAAGGCTTTCTTTTCAAAGAAAACAAATTGTGTGTGCCTAAATGTTCTACTAGAAATTTGCTTGTTTGTGAAGCACATGAAGGAGGTTTAATGGGGCATTTTGGGGTCCAAAAGACTCTAGAAACATTACAAGAACATTTTTATTGGCCTCATATGAAAAAGGATGTGCAGAAATTTTGTGAACATTGCATTGTATGTAAAAAGGCAAAGTCTAAGGTAAAGCCTCATGGATTGTATACTCCATTGCCAATTCCGGAGTATCCTTGGATTGATTTATCCATGGATTTTGTTTTGGGGCTGCCAAAAACAAGCAATGGTAGAGATTCCATTTTTGTGGTTGTTGATAGGTTTTCTAAAATGGCTCATTTTATTCCATGTAAAAAAATTGATGATGCTTCCCATGTGGCTGATTTGTTTTTCAAGGAGATTGTGAGACTCCATGGTTTGCCAAGGAGCATTGTTAGTGATAGGGACTCTAAGTTCCTAAGCCATTTTTGGAGGACTTTGTGGAGCAAGTTGGGCACTAAATTGTTATTTTCAACCACTTGTCACCCACAAACCGATGGGCAAACGGAAGTTGTTAATAGGACTTTGGGAACTTTGCTTAGGACAGTTTTGAGGAAGAACTTAAAAACTTGGGAAGCTTGTTTACCCCATGTTGAATTTGCTTACAATAGAGCTGTTCATAGCACCACTAATTGTTCTCCTTTTGAAGTTGTTTATGGTTTTAACCCACTAACTCCTCTTGATCTTTTGCCTATGCCTAATGTTTCTGTTTTTAAGCATAAAGAAGGTCAAGCAAAGGCGGACTATGTGAAGAAGCTTCATGAGAGAGTCAAAGATCAAATTGAGAGGAAAAATAAAAGCTATGCTAAACAAGCCAACAAAGGGAGAAAGAAGGTTGTCTTCGAACCCGGAGATTGGGTTTGGGTGCACATGAGAAAAGAAAGGTTTCCGGAACAAAGGAAATCAAAGCTTCAACCAAGGGGAGATGGACCATTTCAAGTGCTTGAAAGAATCAATGACAATGCTTACAAAGTTGAGCTGCCCGGTGAGTATAATGTTAGTTCCACCTTCAATGTCTCTGATTTATCTCTTTTTGATGCAGATGGAGAATCCGATTTGAGGACAAATCCTTCTCAAGAGGGAGAGAATGATGAGGACATGTTCAAGAGCAAGGGCAAGGATCCACTTGAAGGACTTGGAGGACCTATGACAAGGGCTAGAGCAAGGAAAGCCAAGGAAGCTCTTCAACAAGTGCTGTCCATACTATTTGAATACAAGCCCAAGTTTCAAGGAGAAAAGTCCAAGGTTGTGAGTTGTATCATGGCCCAAATGGAGGAGGACTAAATGACACCACTTTGTCTCAATTTTAGAGTGTTTAGTTTGTCTAAATAATGGCCCAATCCTTGTAAAGTTGGCTGACCAAAAATATGTTTTGGGTTAATCAACTAAAAGGGCTTTAGTTAGGTTTAGTTCAAGTTGTAATAAGGGCCCAATTGGCAACCTAGGCATCAGCCTTTTGGGAGACCAAATGGTGGCTGACTTGTTGGCTGTTGGGGGTGACTTTTGGTTGCCACAATTTCAGTTACACTCAGCCATTAAGTTTTTTTTAATTCCCTAGGTTAATGGCATTAAGTTATTTTAATTATAGGTTAGTGGGTCATTACTAAAATCTGCTGTAAAGCTTCTATATAAGCTGAACCATTTTATCAATAAACACAAGTTGAGTTTTATTCAGAAAATTAGAGTTTATCTCTTTTATCTTAGTGAGAGTGATTCTCCTAAATTCTTGAGTGATTCAAGAACACCTTGGCTGTATCAAAGGACTTTCACAACCTTTGTGTGTTGCCCTCGCTGGAAAGAGTGATTCTTTCCTTCCTTTCATCATCACCCTTGTTCTTTCAAACCACAATTCCAGAAAATCCACCTCTGCCCAGAATTATCTCGTGGCCATAACTACCATTTTACGCACTCAAATTAAGTGATTCTTGAGCCTAAATTGAATTTCAAAACGAGACCTTTCACCTCGTTTTGGAATCACCTCATTTGGAGCCCTGTAGCTTCAGTTATTGCCATTTCTATATTTCTGTCCAGCCACCACTTAACCTACGTTTTACCATCCCATTCATCCATTTTATGCCAAGAACTACCTTATTAAGACCCACGAAATTAGCCACCTTATTTTCCATCCTTTCCTTAATCAATTTCCGCATTTTCCATCAAGGTTTAATCCTAGACGATCCTAAGTCAGCCCTTGTGCCATGAGGGTTCATATCAGCGTTTGTAAAAAAAATTGTCCAAAGTCGGCAGGAAAATATGAGTCGAGACTTTACAACGATCGATGTCGGTTATTGTATTGAATAATAATATTTGGATGATTTCTAATAGGAAATGTTCGATCTGCGTCACCCGGTGATTTTTTTGTAGACCTCGATCGCCAAACTTTCCTTGCAGACGTCGGCTACCGTTTTTTTTATCAGTATCGGAAATCATGTTTTTTTTTTGCAGAGGTTGGTTTGTGTTTTCCATGCCTAACAAATGAAAACATGCTGGTGTCGGTCGAAACACAACATCGGTTGAGCTCGAACGAAAAAACCTAGGCGACCTACGTTGTAAATTTTTACGTCAACACCGAACAAAAAAGCATCCTCTGCCGTACAAAAATATTATCGGCCAGTGTTTGTAAAAAAAATTGCGCAATGTCGGCTGGAAAATATCAGTCGCGGCTTTACAACGACCGATGTCGGTTTTTGTATTTTGTATTAAATCCCTGAATAATATATGGATGATGTCTAATAGGAAATGTTCAATCTGCGTCACCCGGTGAATCATGTTTTTTTGCAAAGTTTGGTTAATGTTTTCCATGCCAAGCAAATGAAAACATGCTGGTGTCGGTCGAAACACAACTTCGGTTCATCTCGAACGAAAAAGCCTAGCCGACCTACATTGTAAATTTTTACGGCAACACCGTACAAAAAAGCATCCTCTGCCATAAAAAAATATTATCTGTCAGCGTTTGTAAAAAAAATTGTCCAAAGTCGGCAGGAAAATATGAGTCGAGACTTTACAACGATCGATGTCGGTTATTGTATTGAATAATAATATTTGGATTATTTCTAATAGGAAATGTTCGATCTGCGTCACCCGGTGATTTTTTTGTAGACCTCAATCGCCAAACTTTCCTTGCAGACGTCGGCTACCGTTTTTTTTTATCAGTATCGGAAATCATGTTTTTTTTGCAGAGGTTGGTTTGTGTTTTCCATGCCTAACAAATGAAAACATGCTGGTGTCGGTCGAAACACAACATCGGTTGAGCTCGAACGAAAAAACCTAGGCGACCTACGTTGTAAATTTTTACGTCAACACCGAACAAAAATATTATCGGCCAGTGTTTGTAAAAAAAATTGCGCAATGTCGGCTGGAAAATATCAGTCGCGGCTTTACAACGACCGATGTCGGTTTTTGTATTTTGTATTAAATCCCTGAATAATATATGGATGATGTCTAATAGGAAATGTTCAATCTGCGTCACCCGGTGAATCATGTTTTTTGCAAAGTTTGGTTAATGTTTTCCATGCCAAGCAAATGAAAACATGCTGGTGTCGGTCGAAACACAACTTCGGTTCATCTCGAACGAAAAAGCCTAGCCGACCTACGTTGTAAATTTTTACGGCAACACCGTACAAAAAAGCATCCTCTACCGTAAAAAAATATTATCTGCCAGCGTTTGTAAAAAAAATTGTCCAAAGTCGGCAGGAAAATATCAGTCGCGACTTTACAACGACCGATGTCGGTTATTGTATTGAATAATAATATTTGGATGATTTCTAATAGGAAATGTTCGATCTGCGTCACCCGGTGATTTTTTTGTAGACCTCGATCGCCAAACTTTCCTTGCAGACGTCGGCTACCGTTTTTTTCGATCAGTATCGGGCAATCATGTTTTTTTTTGCAGAGGTTGGTTTGTGTTTTCCATGCCTAGCAAATGAAAACATGCCGGTGTCGGTCGAAACACAACATCGGTTGAGCTCAAACGAAAAAACCTAGCCGACCTACGTTGTAAATTTTTACGGCAACACCGTACAAAAAAGCATCCTCTGCCATAAAAAAATATTATCTGTCAGCGTTTGTAAAAAAAATTGTCCAAAGTCGGCAGGAAAATATGAGTCGAGACTTTACAACGATCGATGTCGGTTATTGTATTGAATAATAATATTTGGATTATTTCTAATAGGAAATGTTCGATCTGCGTCACCCGGTGATTTTTTTGTAGACCTCGATCGCCAAACTTTCCTTGCAGACGTCGGCTACCGTTTTTTTTTATCAGTATCGGAAATCATGTTTTTTTTGCAGAGGTTGGTTTGTGTTTTCCATGCCTAACAAATGAAAACATGCTGGTGTCGGTCGAAACACAACATCGGTTGAGCTCGAACGAAAAAACCTAGGCGACCTACGTTGTAAATTTTTACGTCAACACCGAACAAAAATATTATCGGCCAGTGTTTGTAAAAAAAATTGCGCAATGTCGGCTGGAAAATATCAGTCGCGGCTTTACAACGACCGATGTCGGTTTTTGTATTTTGTATTAAATCCCTGAATAATATATGGATGATGTCTAATAGGAAATGTTCAATCTGCGTCACCCGGTGAATCATGTTTTTTTGCAAAGTTTGGTTAATGTTTTCCATGCCAAGCAAATGAAAACATGCTGGTGTCGGTCGAAACACAACTTCGGTTCATCTCGAACGAAAAAGCCTAGCCGACCTACGTTGTAAATTTTTACGGCAACACCGTACAAAAAAGCATCCTCTACCGTAAAAAAATATTATCTGCCAGCGTTTGTAAAAAAAATTGTCCAAAGTCGGCAGGAAAATATCAGTCGCGACTTTACAACGACCGATGTCGGTTATTGTATTGAATAATAATATTTGGATGATTTCTAATAGGAAATGTTCGATCTGCGTCACCCGGTGATTTTTTTGTAGACCTCGATCGCCAAACTTTCCTTGCAGACGTCGGCTACCGTTTTTTTCGATCAGTATCGGGCAATCATGTTTTTTTTTGCAGAGGTTGGTTTGTGTTTTCCATGCCTAGCAAATGAAAACATGCCGGTGTCGGTCGAAACACAACATCGGTTGAGCTCAAACGAAAAAACCTAGCCGACCTACGTTGTAAATTTTTACGGCAACACCGTACAAAAAAGCATCCTCTGCCATAAAAAAATATTATCTGTCAGCGTTTGTAAAAAAAATTGTCCAAAGTCGGCAGGAAAATATGAGTCGAGACTTTACAACGATCGATGTCGGTTATTGTATTGAATAATAATATTTGGATTATTTCTAATAGGAAATGTTCGATCTGCGTCACCCGGTGATTTTTTTGTAGACCTCGATCGCCAAACTTTCCTTGCAGACGTCGGCTACCGTTTTTTTTTATCAGTATCGGAAATCATGTTTTTTTTGCAGAGGTTGGTTTGTGTTTTCCATGCCTAACAAATGAAAACATGCTGGTGTCGGTCGAAACACAACATCGGTTGAGCTCGAACGAAAAAACCTAGGCGACCTACGTTGTAAATTTTTACGTCAACACCGAACAAAAATATTATCGGCCAGTGTTTGTAAAAAAAATTGCGCAATGTCGGCTGGAAAATATCAGTCGCGGCTTTACAACGACCGATGTCGGTTTTTGTATTTTGTATTAAATCCCTGAATAATATATGGATGATGTCTAATAGGAAATGTTCAATCTGCGTCACCCGGTGAATCATGTTTTTTTGCAAAGTTTGGTTAATGTTTTCCATGCCAAGCAAATGAAAACATGCTGGTGTCGGTCGAAACACAACTTCGGTTCATCTCGAACGAAAAAGCCTAGCCGACCTACGTTGTAAATTTTTACGGCAACACCGTACAAAAAAGCATCCTCTACCGTAAAAAAATATTATCTGCCAGCGTTTGTAAAAAAAATTGTCCAAAGTCGGCAGGAAAATATCAGTCGCGACTTTACAACGACCGATGTCGGTTATTGTATTGAATAATAATATTTGGATGATTTCTAATAGGAAATGTTCGATCTGCGTCACCCGGTGATTTTTTTGTAGACCTCGATCGCCAAACTTTCCTTGCAGACGTCGGCTACCGTTTTTTTCGATCAGTATCGGGCAATCATGTTTTTTTTTGCAGAGGTTGGTTTGTGTTTTCCATGCCTAGCAAATGAAAACATGCCGGTGTCGGTCGAAACACAACATCGGTTGAGCTCAAACGAAAAAACCTAGCCGACCTACGTTGTAAATTTTTACGGCAACACCGTACAAAAAAGCATCCTCTGCCATAAAAAAATATTATCTGTCAGCGTTTGTAAAAAAAATTGTCCAAAGTCGGCAGGAAAATATGAGTCGAGACTTTACAACGATCGATGTCGGTTATTGTATTGAATAATAATATTTGGATTATTTCTAATAGGAAATGTTCGATCTGCGTCACCCGGTGATTTTTTTGTAGACCTCGATCGCCAAACTTTCCTTGCAGACGTCGGCTACCGTTTTTTTTTATCAGTATCGGAAATCATGTTTTTTTTGCAGAGGTTGGTTTGTGTTTTCCATGCCTAACAAATGAAAACATGCTGGTGTCGGTCGAAACACAACATCGGTTGAGCTCGAACGAAAAAACCTAGGCGACCTACGTTGTAAATTTTTACGTCAACACCGAACAAAAATATTATCGGCCAGTGTTTGTAAAAAAAATTGCGCAATGTCGGCTGGAAAATATCAGTCGCGGCTTTACAACGACCGATGTCGGTTTTTGTATTTTGTATTAAATCCCTGAATAATATATGGATGATGTCTAATAGGAAATGTTCAATCTGCGTCACCCGGTGAATCATGTTTTTTTGCAAAGTTTGGTTAATGTTTTCCATGCCAAGCAAATGAAAACATGCTGGTGTCGGTCGAAACACAACTTCGGTTCATCTCGAACGAAAAAGCCTAGCCGACCTACGTTGTAAATTTTTACGGCAACACCGTACAAAAAAGCATCCTCTACCGTAAAAAAATATTATCTGCCAGCGTTTGTAAAAAAAATTGTCCAAAGTCGGCAGGAAAATATCAGTCGCGACTTTACAACGACCGATGTCGGTTATTGTATTGAATAATAATATTTGGATGATTTCTAATAGGAAATGTTCGATCTGCGTCACCCGGTGATTTTTTTGTAGACCTCGATCGCCAAACTTTCCTTGCAGACGTCGGCTACCGTTTTTTTTCGATCAGTATCGGGCAATCATGTTTTTTTTTGCAGAGGTTGGTTTGTGTTTTCCATGCCTAGCAAATGAAAACATGCCGGTGTCGGTCGAAACACAACATCGGTTGAGCTCAAACGAAAAAACCTAGCCGACCTACGTTGTAAATTTTTACGGCAACACCGTACAAAAAAGCATCCTCTGCCATAAAAAAATATTATCTGTCAGCGTTTGTAAAAAAAATTGTCCAAAGTCGGCAGGAAAATATGAGTCGAGACTTTACAACGATCGATGTCGGTTATTGTATTGAATAATAATATTTGGATGATTTCTAATAGGAAATGTTCGATCTGCGTCACCCGGTGATTTTTTTGTAGACCTCGATCGCCAAA
>NW_021144044.1:0-21798 GCF_004193775.1 Glycine soja
TCTCTGCAAATTCAAACGACAATAACTTTTTACTCGGATGTCTGATTGAGTCCCGTAATACATCGAGACGCTCGAAATTGAATGTTGAAGCTCTCAGCAAATTCAAACGACAATAACTTTTTTTCTCCGATGTCTGATTGAGTCCCGTAATATATCGAGACGATCGAAATTGAATTCTGAAGTTCTGAGCTAATTCAAACGACGATAACTTTTTACTCGGATGTCTGATTGAGTCCGGTAATCTATTGAGACGCTTGAAATTGAATGTTGAAGCTCTAAGCAAATTCAAACGACATTAACTTTTTACTCGGATGTCTGATTGAGTCCCGTAATATATCGAGATGCTCGAAATTGAATGTTGAAGCTCTCAGCAAATTCAAACGACAATAACTTTTTACTCGGATGTCTGATTGAGTCCCGTAATACATCGAGACCCTCGAAATTGAATGTTGAAGCTCTCAGCAAATTCAAACGACAATAACTTTTTTACTCAGATGTCTGATTGAGTCCCGTAATATATCGAGACGATCGAAATTGAATTCTGAAGCTCTAAGCTAATTCAAACGACAATAACTTTTTGCTCGGATGTCTGATTGAGTCCCGTAATCAATGAGACGCTCGAAATTAAATTCTGAAGCTCGGAGCTAATGCAAACGACAATAACTTTTTACTCGGATATCTGATTGAGTCCCATAATACATCGAGAGGCTCGAAATTGAATGTTGAAGCTCTCAGTAAATTCAAACGACAATAACTTTTTTACTCAGATGTCTGATTGAGTGCCGTAATATATCGAGACGATCGAAATTGAATTCTGAAGTTCTGAGCTAATTAAAACGACAATAACTTTTTACTCGGATGTCTATTTGAGTCCCGTAATGTATCTAGACGCTCGAAATTGAATTCTGAACCTCAGAGGTAATTCAAACGACAATAACTTTTTACTCGGATGTCTGATTGAGTCCCGTAATATATCGAGATGCTCGAAATTGAATGTTGAAGCTCTCTGCAAATTCAAACGACAATAACTTTTTACTCGGATGTCTGATTGAGTCCCGTAATACATCGAGACGCTCGAAATTGAATGTTGAAGCTCTCAGCAAATTCAAACGACAATAACTTTTTTCTCCGATGTCTGATTGAGTCCCGTAATATATCGAGACGATCGAAATTGAATTCTGAAGTTCTGAGCTAATTCAAACGACGATAACTTTTTACTCGGATGTCTGATTGAGTCCGGTAATCTATTGAGACGCTTGAAATTGAATGTTGAAGCTCTAAGCAAATTCAAACGACAATAACTTTTTACTCGGATGTCTGATTGAGTCCCGTAATATATCGAGACGCTCGAAATTAATGTTGAAGCTCTAAGCAAATTCAAACGACAATAACTTTTTACTCGGATGTCTGATTGAGTCCCGTAATACATCGAGACGCTCGAAATTGAATGTTGAAGCTCTCAGCAAATTCAAACGACGATAACTTTTTACTCGGATGTCTGATTGAGCCCTGTAATATATCGAGACGCTCGAAATTAAATGTTCAAGCTCTAAGCAAATTCAAACGACAATAACTTTTTACTCGGATGTCTGATTGAGTCCCGTAATTCACCGAGACGCTCGAAATTGAATGTTGAAGCTCTCAGAAAATTCAAACGACAATAACTTTTTACTCGGATGTCTGATTGAGTCCCGTAATATATCGAAATGCTCGAAATTGAATGTTGAAGCTCTCAGCAAATTCAAACGACAATAACTTTTTACTCGGATGTCCTGTTGAGTCCCCTAATACATCGAGACGCTCGAAATTGAATGTTGAAGCTCTGACCAAATTCAAACGACGATAACTTTTTACTCGGATGTCTGATTGAGCCCTGTAATATATCGAGACGCTCGAAATTAAATGTTGAAGCTCTAAGCAAATTCAAACGACAATAACTTTTTACTCAGATGTCTGATTGAGTCCCGTAATACATCGAGACGCTCAAAATTGAATGTTGAAGCTCTCAGAAAATTCAAACGACAATAACTTTTTACTCGGATGTCTGATTGAGTCCCGTAATATATCGAGATGCTCGAAATTGAATGTTGAAGCTCTCAGCAAATTCAAACGACAATAACTTTTTACTCGGATGTCTGATTGAGTCCCGTAATACATCGAGACGCTCGAAATTGAATGTTGAAGCTCTCAGCAAATTCAAACGACAATAACTTTTTTACTCCGATGTCTGATTGAGTCCCGTAATATATCTAGACGCTCGAAATTGAATTCTGAAGCTCTGAGCTAATTCAAACGACAATAACTTTTTGCTCGGATGTCTGATTGAGTCCCGTAATCTATTGAGACGCTCGAAATTGAATTCTGAACCTCAGAGCTAATTCAAATGACAATAACTTTTTTACTCAGATGTCTGATTGAGTCACGTAATACATCGAGACGATCGAAATTGAATTCTGAAGCTCTGAGCTAATTCAAACAACAATAACGTTTTCTCGGATGTCTGATTGAGTCCCGTAATCTATTGAGACGCTCGAAATTGAATTCTGAACCTCAGAGCTAATTCAAACGACAATAACTTTTTACTCGGATGTCTGATTGAGTCCCGTAATATATCGAGACGCTCTAAATTGAATGTTGAAGCTCTGACCAAATCAAACGACATAACTTTTTACTCGGATGTCTGATTGAGTCCGTAATCTATTGAGACGCTTGAAATTGAATGTTGAAGCTATAAGCAAATTCAAACGACAATAACGTTTTACTCGGATGTCTGATTGAGTCCCGTAATATATCGAGACGCTCGAAATTAAATGTTGAAGCTCTAAGCAAATTCAAACGACAATAACTTTTTACTCGAATGTCTGATTGAGTCCCGTAATACATCGAGACGCTCGAAATTGAATGTTGAAGCTCTCAGCAAATTCAAACGACGATAACTTTTTACTCGGATGTCTGATTGAGCCCTGTAATATATCGAGACGCTCGAAATTAAATTTTGAAGCTCTAAGCAAATTCAAACGACAATAACTTTTTACTCGGATGTCTGATTGAGTCCCGTAATTCACCGAGACGCTCGAAATTGAATGTTGAAGCTCTCAGAAAATTCAAACGACAATAACTTTTTACTCGGATGTCTGATTGAGTCCCGTAATATATCGAAATGCTCGAAATTGAATGTTGAAGCTCTCAGCAAATTCAAACGACAATAACTTTTTACTCGGATGTCCTATTGAGTCCCCTAATACATCGAGACGCTCGAAATTGAATGTTGAAGCTCTGACCAAATTCAAACGACGATAACTTTTTACTCGGATGTCTGATTGAGCCCTGTAATATATCGAGACGCTCGAAATTAAATGTTGAAGCTCTAAGCAAATTCAAACGACAATAACTTTTTACTCAGATGTCTGATTGAGTCCCGTAATACATCGAGACGCTCAAAATTGAATGTTGAAGCTCTCAGAAAATTCAAACGACAATAACTTTTTACTCGGATGTCTGATTGAGTCCCGTAATATATCGAGATGCCCGAAATTGAATGTTGAAGCTCTCAGCAAATTCAAACGACAATAACTTTTTACTCGGATGTCTGATTGAGTCCCGTAATACATCGAGACGCTCGAAATTGAATGTTGAAGCTCTCAGCAAATTCAAACGACAATAACTTTTTTACTCCGATGTCTGATTGAGTCCCGTAATATATCTAGACGCTCGAAATTGAATTCTGAAGCTCTGAGCTAATTCAAACGACAATAACTTTTTGCTCGGATGTCTGATTGAGTCCCGTAATATATCGAGACGATCGAAATTGAATTCTGAACCTCAGAGCTAATTCAAATGACAATAACTTTTTGCTCGGATGTCTGATTGAGTCCTGTAATATATCGAGACTCTCGAAATTAAATGTTGAAGCTCTAAGCAAATTCAAACGACAATAACGTTTTCCTCGGATGTCTGATTGAGTCCCGTAATCTATTGAGACGCTCGAAATTGAATTCTGAACCTCAGAGCTAATTCAAACGACAATAACTTTTTACTCGGATGTCTGATTGAGTCCCGTAATATATCGAGACGCTCGCAATTGAATACCGAAGCTCTAAGGATTTTCAAACGACAATAACTTTTTACTCGAATGTCTGATTGAGTCCCGTAATACATCGAGACGCTCGAAATTGAATGTTGAAGCTCTGAGCTAATTCAAACGACAATAACTTTTTGCTCGGATGTCTCGTTGAGTCCCGTAATCTATTGAGACGTTCGAAATTGAATTCTGAACCTGAGAGCTAATTCAAACGACAATAACTTTTTACTCGGATGTCTGATTGAGTCCCGTAATATATTGAGACGCTCGAAATTGAATACCGAAGCTTTGAGGATTTTCAAACGACAATAACTTTTTACTCGGATGTCTGATTGAGTCCCGTAATATATCGAGACGCTCTAAATTGAATGTTGAAGCTCTGACCAAATTCAAACGACGATAACTTTTTACTCGGATGTCTTATTGATTCCCGTAATACATCGAGACGCTCGAAATTGAATGTTGAAGTTCTGAGCTAATTAAAACGACAATAACTTTTTACTCAGATGTCTGATTGAGTCCCGTAATATATCGAGACGATCGAAAATGACTTCTGAAGCTCTGAGCTAATTTAAACGACAATAACTTTTTGCTCGGATGTCTGATTGAGTCCCGTAATCTATTGAGACGCTCGAAATTGAATTCTGAAATTCAGAGCTAATTCAAACGATAATAACTTTTTACTCGGATGTCTGATTGAGTCCCGTAATACATCGAGATGCTCGAAATTGAATGTTGAAGCTCTCAGCAAAATGATACGACAATAACTTTTTTACTCAGATGTCTAATTGAGTCCCGTAATATATCGAGACGCTGTAAATTGAATGTTGAAGCTCTGACCAAATTCAACCGACGATAACTTTTTACTCGGATGTCTGATTGAGTCCTGTAATATATCGAGACGCTTGAAATTGAAAGTTGAAGCTTTCAGCAAATTCAAACGACAATAACTTTTTTACTCAGATGTTTGATTGAGACCCGTAATATATCGTGACGATCAAAATTGAATTTTGAAGCTCTGAGCTAATTCAAACGACAATAACTTTTTGCTCGGATGTCTGATTGAGTCCCGTAATCTATTGAGACGTTCGAAATTGAATTCTGAACCTCCGAGCTAATTCAAACGACAATAACTTTTTAGTCGGATGTCTGATTGAGTCCCGTAATACATCGAGATGCTCGAAATTGAATGTTGAAGCTCTGACCAAATTCAAACCACGATAACTTTTTACTCGGATGTCTGATTGAGTCCCGTAATACATCGAGACGCTCGAAATTGAATGTTGAAGCTCTCAGCAAATTCAAACGACAATAACTTTTTTACTCGGATGTCTGATTGAGTCCCGTAATATATCGAGACGATCGAAATTGAATTCTGAAGCTCTGAGCTAATTCAAACGACAATAACTTTTGCTCGGATGTCTGATTGAATGCCGTAATCTATTGAGATGCTCGAAATTGAATTCTGAAGCTCGAAGCTAATTCAAACGACAATAACTTTTTACTCGGATGTCTGATTAAGTCCCGTAATACATCGAGACGCTCGAAATTGAATGTTGAAGCTCTCAGCAAATTCAAACGACAATAACTTTTTTACTCCGATGTCTGATTGAGTCCCGTAATATATCGAGACGATCGAAATTGAATTCTGAAGCTATGAGCTAATTCAAACGACAATAACTTTTTGCTCGGATGTCTGATTGAGTCCCGTAATCTATTGAGACGCTCGAAATTGAATTCTGAACCTCAGAGCTAATTCAAATGACAATAATTTTTTACTCAGATGTCTGATTGAGTCACGTAATACATCGAGACGATCGAAATTGAATTCTGAAGCTCTGACCTAATTCAAACAACAATAACTTTTTGCTCGGATGTCTGATTGAGTCCTGTAATATATCGAGACTCTCGAAATTAAATGTTGAAGCTCTAAGCAAATTCAAACGACAATAACTTTTTACTCGGATGTCTGATTGAGTCCCGTAATATATCGAGACGCTCGAAATTGAATGTTGAAGCTCTGACAAATTCAAACGACGATAACTTTTTACTCGGATGTCTTATTGAGCCCCGTAATACATCGAGACGCTCGAAATTGAATGTTGAAGTTCTGAGCTAATTAAAACGACAATAACTTTTTACTCAGATGTCTGATTGAGTCCCGTAATATATCGAGACGATCGAAAATGACTTCTGAAGCTCTGAGCTAATTCAAACGACAATAACTTTTTGCTCGGATGTCTGATTGAGTCCCGTAATCTATTGAGACGCTCGAAATTGAATTCTGAAATTCAGAGCTAATTCAAACGATAATAACTTTTTACTCGGATGTCTGATTGAGTCCCGTAATACATCGAGACGCTCGAAATTGAATGTTGAAGCTCTCAGCAAAATGATATGACAATAACTTTTTTACTCAGATGTCTGATTGAGTCCCGTAATATATCGAGACGCTGTAAATTGAATGTTGAAGCTCTTACCAAATTCAACCGACGATAACTTTTTACTCGGATGTCTGATTGAGTCCTGTAATATATCGAGACGCTTGAAATTGAAAGTTGAAGCTTTCAGCAAATTCAAACGACAATAACTTTTTTACTCAGATGTTTGATTGAGACCCGTAATATATCGTGACGATCAAAATTGAATTTTTAAGCTCTGAGCTAATTCAAACGACAATAACTTTTTGCTCGGATGTCTGATTGAGTCCCGTAATCTATTGAGACGTTCGAAATTGAATTCTGAACCTCCGAGCTAATTCAAACGACAATAACTTTTTTACTCCGATGTCTGATTGAGTCCCGTAATATATCGAGACGATCGAAATTGAATTCTGAAGCTCTGCGCTAATTCAAACGACAATAACTTTTTGCTCGGATGTCTGATTGAGTCCCGTAATCTATTGAGACGCTCGAAATTGAATTCTGAACCTCAGAGCTAATTCAAATGACAATAATTTTTTACTCAGATGTCTGATTGAGTCACGTAATACATCGAGACGATCGAAATTGAATTCTGAAGCTCTGACCTAATTCAAACAACAATAACTTTTTGCTCGGATGTCTGATTGAGTCCTGTAATATATCGAGACTCTCGAAATTAAATGTTGAAGCTCTAAGCAAATTCAAACGACAATAACTTTTTACTCGGATGTCTGATTGAGTCCCGTAATATATCGAGACGCTCGAAATTGAATGTTGAAGCTCTGACCAAATTCAAACGACGATAACTTTTTACTCGGATGTCTTATTGAGCCCCGTAATACATCGAGACGCTCGAAATTGAATGTTGAAGTTCAAAGCTAATTAAAACGACAATAACTTTTTACTCAGATGTCTGATTGAGTCCCGTAATATATCGAGACGATCGAAAATGACTTCTGAAGCTCTGAGCTAATTCAAACGACAATAACTTTTTGCTCGGATGTCTGATTGAGTCCCGTAATCTATTGAGACGCTCGAAATTGAATTCTGAAATTCAGAGCTAATTCAAACGATAATAACTTTTTACTCGGATGTCTGATTGAGTCCCGTAATACATCGAGACGCTCGAAATTGAATGTTGAAGCTCTCAGCAAAATGATATGACAATAACTTTTTTACTCAGATGTCTGATTGAGTCCCGTAATATATCGAGACGCTGTAAATTGAATGTTGAAGCTCTGACCAAATTCAACCGACGATAACTTTTTACTCGGATGTCTGATTGAGTCCTGTAATATATCGAGACGCTTGAAATTGAAAGTTGAAGCTTTCAGCAAATTCAAACGACAATAACTTTTTTACTCAGATGTTTGATTGAGACCCGTAATATATCGTGACGATCAAAATTGAATTTTTAAGCTCTGAGCTAATTCAAACGACAATAACTTTTTGCTCGGATGTCTGATTGAGTCCCGTAATCTATTGAGACGTTCGAAATTGAATTCTGAACCTCCGAGCTAATTCAAACGACAATAACTTTTTTACTCCGATGTCTGATTGAGTCCCGTAATATATCGAGACGATCGAAATTGAATTCTGAAGCTCTGAGCTAATTCAAACGACAATAACTTTTTGCTCGGATGTCTGATTGAGTCCCGTAATCTATTGAGACGCTCGAAATTGAATTCTGAACCTCAGAGCTAATTCAAACGACAATAACTTTTTTACTCAGATGTCTGATTGAGTCCGTAATACATCGAGACGATCGAAATTGAATTCTGAAGCTCTGAGCTAATTCAAACGACAATAACTTTTGCTCGGATGTCTGATTGAATGCCGTAATCTATTGAGATGCTCGAAATTGAATTCTGAAGCTCGAAGCTAATTCAAACGACAATAAATTTTTACTCGGATGTCTGATTAAGTCCCGTAATACATCGAGACGCTCGAAATTGAATGTTGAAGCTCTCAGCAAATTCAAACGACAATAACTTTTTTACTCCGATGTCTGATTGAGTCCCGTAATATATCGAGACGATCGAAATTGAATTCTGAAGCTATGAGCTAATTCAAACGACAATAACTTTTTGCTCGGATGTCTGATTGAGTCCCGTAATCTATTGAGACGCTCGAAATTGAATTCTGAACCTCAGAGCTAATTCAAATGACAATAATTTTTTACTCAGATGTCTGATTGAGTCACGTAATACATCGAGACGATCGAAATTGAATTCTGAAGCTCTGACCTAATTCAAACAACAATAACTTTTTGCTCGGATGTCTGATTGAGTCCTGTAATATATCGAGACTCTCGAAATTAAATGTTGAAGCTCTAAGCAAATTCAAACGACAATAACTTTTTACTCGGATGTCTGATTGAGTCCCGTAATATATCGAGACGCTCGAAATTGAATGTTGAAGCTCTGACCAAATTCAAACGACGATAACTTTTTACTCGGATGTCTTATTGAGCCCCGTAATACATCGAGACGCTCGAAATTGAATGTTGAAGTTCTGAGCTAATTAAAACGACAATAACTTTTTACTCAGATGTCTGATTGAGTCCCGTAATATATCGAGACGATCGAAAATGATTCTGAAGCTCTGAGCTAATTCAAACGACAATAACTTTTTGCTCGGATGTCTGATTGAGTCCCGTAATCTATTGAGACGCTCGAAATTGAATTCTGAAATTCAGAGCTAATTCAAACGATAATAACTTTTTACTCGGATGTCTGATTGAGTCCCGTAATACATCGAGACGCTCGAAATTGAATGTTGAAGCTCTCAGCAAAATGATATGACAATAACTTTTTTACTCAGATGTCTGATTGAGTCCCGTAATATATCGAGACGCTGTAAATTGAATGTTGAAGCTCTGACAAATTCAACCGACGATAACTTTTTACTCGGATGTCTGATTGAGTCCTGTAATATATCGAGACGCTTGAAATTGAAGTTGAAGCTTCAGCAAATTCAAACGACAATAACTTTTTACTCGATGTTTGATTGAGACCCGTAATATATCGTGACGATCAAAATTGAATTTTTAAGCTCTGAGCTAATTCAAACGACAATAACTTTTTGCTCGGATGTCTGATTGAGTCCCGTAATCTATTGAGACGTTCGAAATTGAATTCTGAACCTCCGAGCTAATTCAAACGACAATAACTTTTTTACTCCGATGTCTGATTGAGTCCCGTAATATATCGAGACGATCGAAATTGAATTCTGAAGCTCTGAGCTAATTCAAACGACAATAACTTTTTGCTCGGATGTCTGATTGAGTCCCGTAATCTATTGAGACGCTCGAAATTGAATTCTGAACCTCAGAGCTAATTCAAATGACAATAACTTTTTTACTCAGATGTCTGATTGAGTCACGTAATACATCGAGACGATCGAAATTGAATTCTGAAGCTCTGAGCTAATTCAAACAACAATAACTTTTTGCTCGGATGTCTGATTGAGTCCTGTAATATATCGAGACTCTCGAAATTAAATGTTGAAGCTCTAAGCAAATTCAAACGACAATAACTTTTTACTCGGATGTCTGATTGAGTCCCGTAATACATCGAGACGCTCGAAATTGATTGTTGAAGCTCTCAGCAAATTCAAACGACAATAACTTTTTACTCGGATGTCTATTGAGTCCCGTAATACATCGAGATGCTCGAAATTGAATGTTGAAGCTCTGACCAAATTCAAACGACGATAACTTTTTACTCGGATGTCTGATTGAGTCCCGTAATACATCGAGACGCTCGGAAATGAATGTTGAAGCTCTCAGCAAATTCAAACGACAATAACTTTTTACTCGGATGTCTGATTGAGTCCCGTAATATATCGAGACGATCGAAATTGAATTCTGAAGCTCTGAGCTAATTCAAACGACAATAACTTTTGCTCGGATGTCTGATTGATGCCGTAATCTATTGAGATGCTCGAAATTGAATTCTGAAGCTCGAAGCTAATTCAAACGACAATAAATTTTTACTCGGATGTCTGATTAAGTCCCGTAATACATCGAGACGCTCGAAATTGAATGTTGAAGCTCTCAGCAAATTCAAACGACAATAACTTTTTTACTCCGATGTCTGATTGAGTCCCGTAATATATCGAGACGATCGAAATTGAATTCTGAAGCTATGAGCTAATTCAAACGACAATAACTTTTTGCTCGGATGTCTGATTGAGTCCCGTAATCTATTGAGACGCTCGAAATTGAATTCTGAACCTCAGAGCTAATTCAAATGACAATAATTTTTTACTCAGATGTCTGATTGAGTCACGTAATACATCGAGACGATCGAAATTGAATTCTGAAGCTCTGACCTAATTCAAACAACAATAACTTTTTGCTCGGATGTCTGATTGAGTCCTGTAATATATCGAGACTCTCGAAATTAAATGTTGAAGCTCTAAGCAAATTCAAACGACAATAACTTTTTACTCGGATGTCTGATTGAGTCCCGTAATATATCGAGACGCTCGAAATTGAATGTTGAAGCTCTGACCAAATTCAAACGACGATAACTTTTTACTCGGATGTCTTATTGAGCCCGTAATACATCGAGACGCTCGAAATTGAATGTTGAAGTTCTGAGCTAATTAAAACGACAATAACTTTTTACTCAGATGTCTGATTGAGTCCCGTAATATATCGAGACGATCGAAAATGATTCTGAAGCTCTGAGCTAATTCAAACGACAATAACTTTTTGCTCGGATGTCTGATTGAGTCCCGTAATCTATTGAGACGCTCGAAATTGAATTCTGAAATTCAGAGCTAATTCAAACGATAATAACTTTTTACTCGGATGTCTGATTGAGTCCCGTAATACATCGAGACGCTCGAAATTGAATGTTGAAGCTCTCAGCAAAATGATATGACAATAACTTTTTTACTCAGATGTCTGATTGAGTCCCGTAATATATCGAGACGCTGTAAATTGAATGTTGAAGCTCTGACCAAATTCAACCGACATAACTTTTTACTCGGATGTCTGATTGAGTCCTGTAATATATCGAGACGCTTGAAATTGAAGTTGAAGCTTCAGCAAATTCAAACGACAATAACTTTTTACTCAGATGTTTGATTGAGACCCGTAATATATCGTGACGATCAAATTGAATTTTTAAGCTCTGAGCTAATTCAAACGACAATAACTTTTTGCTCGGATGTCTGATTGAGTCCCGTAATCTATTGAGACGTTCGAAATTGAATTCTGAACCTCCGAGCTAATTCAAACGACAATAACTTTTTTACTCCGATGTCTGATTGAGTCCCGTAATATATCGAGACGATCGAAATTGAATTCTGAAGCTCTGCGCTAATTCAAACGACAATAACTTTTTGCTCGGATGTCTGATTGAGTCCCGTAATCTATTGAGACGCTCGAAATTGAATTCTGAACCTCAGAGCTAATTCAAATGACAATAACTTTTTTACTCAGATGTCTGATTGAGTCCGTAATACATCGAGACGATCGAAATTGAATTCTGAAGCTCTGAGCTAATTCAAACAACAATAACTTTTTGCTCGGATGTCTGATTGAGTCCTGTAATATATCGAGACTCTCGAAATTAAATGTTGAAGCTCTAAGCAAATTCAAACGACAATAACTTTTTACTCGGATGTCTGATTGAGTCCCGTAATACATCGAGACGCTCGAAATTGATTGTTGAAGCTCTCAGCAAATTCAAACGACAATAACTTTTTACTCGGATGTCCTATTGAGTCCCGTAATACATCGAGATGCTCGAAATTGAATGTTGAAGCTCTGACCAAATTCAAACGACGATAACTTTTTACTCGGATGTCTGATTGAGTCCCGTAATACATCGAGACGCTCGGAAATGAATGTTGAAGCTCTCAGCAAATTCAAACGACAATAACTTTTTTACTCGGATGTCTGATTGAGTCCCGTAATATATCGAGACGATCGAAATTGAATTCTGAAGCTCTGAGCTAATTCAAACGACAATAACTTTTGCTCGGATGTCTGATTGAGCCGTAATCTATTGAGATGCTCGAAATTGAATTCTGAAGCTCGAGCTAATTCAAACGACAATAATTTTTACTCGGATGTCTGATTAAGTCCCGTAATACATCGAGACGCTCGAAATTGAATGTTGAAGCTCTCAGCAAATTCAAACGACAATAACTTTTTTACTCCGATGTCTGATTGAGTCCCGTAATATATCGAGACGATCGAAATTGAATTCTGAAGCTATGAGCTAATTCAAACGACAATAACTTTTTGCTCGGATGTCTGATTGAGTCCCGTAATCTATTGAGACGCTCGAAATTGAATTCTGAACCTCAGAGCTAATTCAAATGACAATAATTTTTACTCAGATGTCTGATTGAGTCCGTAATACATCGAGACGATCGAAATTGAATTCTGAAGCTCTGACTAATTCAAACAACAATAACTTTTTGCTCGGATGTCTGATTGAGTCCGTAATATATCGAGACTCTCGAAATTAAATGTTGAAGCTCTAAGCAAATTCAAACGACAATAACTTTTTACTCGGATGTCTGATTGAGTCCCGTAATATATCGAGACGCTCGAAATTGAATGTTGAAGCTCTGACCAAATTCAAACGACGATAACTTTTTACTCGGATGTCTTATTGAGCCCCGTAATACATCGAGACGCTCGAAATTGAATGTTGAAGTCTGAGCTAATTAAAACGACAATAACTTTTTACTCAGATGTCTGATTGAGTCCCGTAATATATCGAGACGATCGAAATGACTTCTGAAGCTCTGAGCTAATTCAAACGACAATAACTTTTTGCTCGGATGTCTGATTGAGTCCCGTAATCTATTGAGACGCTCGAAATTGAATTCTGAACTCAGAGCTAATTCAAACGACAATAACTTTTTACTCGGATGTCTGATTGAGTCCCGTAATACATCGAGACGCTCGAAATTGAATGTTGAAGCTCTCAGCAAAATGATATGACAATAACTTTTTTACTCAGATGTCTGATTGAGTCCCGTAATATATCGAGACGCTGAAATTGAATGTTGAAGCTCTGACCAAATTCAACGACGATAACTTTTTACTCGGATGTCTGATTGAGTCCTGTAATATATCGAGACGCTTGAAATTGAAAGTTGAAGCTTCAGCAAATTCAAACGACAATAACTTTTTTACTCAGATGTTTGATTGAGACCCGTAATATATCGTGACGATCAAAATTGAATTTTTAAGCTCTGAGCTAATTCAAACGACAATAACTTTTTGCTCGGATGTCTGATTGAGTCCCGTAATCTATTGAGACGTTCGAAATTGAATTCTGAACCTCCGAGCTAATTCAAACGACAATAACTTTTTTACTCCGATGTCTGATTGAGTCCCGTAATATATCGAGACGATCGAAATTGAATTCTGAAGCTCTGAGCTAATTCAAACGACAATAACTTTTTGCTCGGATGTCTGATTGAGTCCCGTAATCTATTGAGACGCTCGAAATTGAATTCTGAACCTCAGAGCTAATTCAAATGACAATAACTTTTTTACTCAGATGTCTGATTGAGTCCGTAATACATCGAGACGATCGAAATTGAATTCTGAAGCTCTGAGCTAATTCAAACAACAATAACTTTTTGCTCGGATGTCTGATTGAGTCCTGTAATATATCGAGACTCTCGAAATTAAATGTTGAAGCTCTAAGCAAATTCAAACGACAATAACTTTTTACTCGGATGTCTGATTGAGTCCCGTAATACATCGAGACGCTCGAAATTGATTGTTGAAGCTCTCAGCAAATTCAAACGACAATAACTTTTTACTCGGATGTCTATTGAGTCCCGTAATACATCGAGATGCTCGAAATTGAATGTTGAAGCTCTGACCAAATTCAAACGACGATAACTTTTTACTCGGATGTCTGATTGAGTCCCGTAATACATCGAGACGCTCGGAAATGAATGTTGAAGCTCTCAGCAAATTCAAACGACAATAACTTTTTTACTCGGATGTCTGATTGAGTCCCGTAATATATCGAGACGATCGAAATTGAATTCTGAAGCTCTGAGCTAATTCAAACGACAATAACTTTTGCTCGGATGTCTGATTGAATGCCGTAATCTATTGAGATGCTCGAAATTGAATTCTGAAGCTCGAAGCTAATTCAAACGACAATAACTTTTTACTCGGATGTCTGATTAAGTCCCGTAATACATCGAGACGCTCGAAATTGAATGTTGAAGCTCTCAGCAAATTCAAACGACAATAACTTTTTTACTCCGATGTCTGATTGAGTCCCGTAATATATCGAGACGATCGAAATTGAATTCTGAAGCTATGAGCTAATTCAAACGACAATAACTTTTTGCTCGGATGTCTGATTGAGTCCCGTAATCTATTGAGACGCTCGAAATTGAATTCTGAACCTCAGAGCTAATTCAAATGACAATAATTTTTTACTCAGATGTCTGATTGAGTCACGTAATACATCGAGACGATCGAAATTGAATTCTGAAGCTCTGACCTAATTCAAACAACAATAACTTTTTGCTCGGATGTCTGATTGAGTCCTGTAATATATCGAGACTCTCGAAATTAAATGTTGAAGCTCTAAGCAAATTCAAACGACAATAACTTTTTACTCGGATGTCTGATTGAGTCCCGTAATATATCGAGACGCTCGAAATTGAATGTTGAAGCTCTGACCAAATTCAAACGACGATAACTTTTTACTCGGATGTCTTATTGAGCCCCGTAATACATCGAGACGCTCGAAATTGAATGTTGAAGTTCTGAGCTAATTAAAACGACAATAACTTTTTACTCAGATGTCTGATTGAGTCCCGTAATATATCGAGACGATCGAAAATGACTTCTGAAGCTCTGAGCTAATTCAAACGACAATAACTTTTTGCTCGGATGTCTGATTGAGTCCCGTAATCTATTGAGACGCTCGAAATTGAATTCTGAAATTCAGAGCTAATTCAAACGATAATAACTTTTTACTCGGATGTCTGATTGAGTCCCGTAATACATCGAGACGCTCGAAATTGAATGTTGAAGCTCTCAGCAAAATGATATGACAATAACTTTTTACTCAGATGTCTGATTGAGTCCCGTAATATATCGAGACGCTGTAAATTGAATGTTGAAGCTCTGACCAAATTCAACCGACGATAACTTTTTACTCGGATGTCTGATTGAGTCCTGTAATATATCGAGACGCTTGAAATTGAAAGTTGAAGCTTTCAGCAAATTCAAACGACAATAACTTTTTTACTCAGATGTTTGATTGAGACCCGTAATATATCGTGACGATCAAAATTGAATTTTTAAGCTCTGAGCTAATTCAAACGACAATAACTTTTTGCTCGGATGTCTGATTGAGTCCCGTAATCTATTGAGACGTTCGAAATTGAATTCTGAACCTCCGAGCTAATTCAAACGACAATAACTTTTTACTCCGATGTCTGATTGAGTCCCGTAATATATCGAGACGATCGAAATTGAATTCTGAAGCTCTGAGCTAATTCAAACGACAATAACTTTTTGCTCGGATGTCTGATTGAGTCCCGTAATCTATTGAGACGCTCGAAATTGAATTCTGAACCTCAGAGCTAATTCAAATGACAATAACTTTTTTACTCAGATGTCTGATTGAGTCACGTAATACATCGAGACGATCGAAATTGAATTCTGAAGCTCTGAGCTAATTCAAACAACAATAACTTTTTGCTCGGATGTCTGATTGAGTCCTGTAATATATCGAGACTCTCGAAATTAAATGTTGAAGCTCTAAGCAAATTCAAACGACAATAACTTTTTACTCGGATGTCTGATTGAGTCCCGTAATACATCGAGACGCTCGAAATTGATTGTTGAAGCTCTCAGCAAATTCAAACGACAATAACTTTTTACTCGGATGTCCTATTGAGTCCCGTAATACATCGAGATGCTCGAAATTGAATGTTGAAGCTCTGACCAAATTCAAACGACGATAACTTTTTACTCGGATGTCTGATTGAGTCCCGTAATACATCGAGACGCTCGGAAATGAATGTTGAAGCTCTCAGCAAATTCAAACGACAATAACTTTTTTACTCGGATGTCTGATTGAGTCCCGTAATATATCGAGACGATCGAAATTGAATTCTGAAGCTCTGAGCTAATTCAAACGACAATAACTTTTGCTCGGATGTCTGATTGAATGCCGTAATCTATTGAGATGCTCGAAATTGAATTCTGAAGCTCGAAGCTAATTCAAACGACAATAACTTTTTACTCGGATGTCTGATTAAGTCCCGTAATACATCGAGACGCTCGAAATTGAATGTTGAAGCTCTCAGCAAATTCAAACGACAATAACTTTTTTACTCCGATGTCTGATTGAGTCCCGTAATATATCGAGACGATCGAAATTGAATTCTGAAGCTATGAGCTAATTCAAACGACAATAACTTTTTGCTCGGATGTCTGATTGAGTCCCGTAATCTATTGAGACGCTCGAAATTGAATTCTGAACCTCAGAGCTAATTCAAATGACAATAATTTTTTACTCAGATGTCTGATTGAGTCACGTAATACATCGAGACGATCGAAATTGAATTCTGAAGCTCTGACCTAATTCAAACAACAATAACTTTTTGCTCGGATGTCTGATTGAGTCCTGTAATATATCGAGACTCTCGAAATTAAATGTTGAAGCTCTAAGCAAATTCAAACGACAATAACTTTTTACTCGGATGTCTGATTGAGTCCCGTAATATATCGAGACGCTCGAAATTGAATGTTGAAGCTCTGACCAAATTCAAACGACGATAACTTTTTACTCGGATGTCCTATTGAGTCCCGTAATACATCGAGACGCTCGAAATTGAATGTTGAAGCTCTCAGCAAATTCAAACGACAATAACTTTTTACTCAGATGTCTGATTGAGTCCCGTAATATATCGAGACGATCGAAATTGAATTCTGAAGCTCTGAGCTAATTCAAACGACAATAACTTTTTGCTCGGATGTCTGATTGAGTCCCGTAATCTATTGAGACGCTCGAAATTGAATTCTGAACTCAGAGCTAATTCAAACGACAATAACTTTTTACTCGGATGTCTGATTAAGTCCCGTAATACATCGAGACGCTCGAAATTGAATGTTGAAGCTCTCAGCAAATTCAAACGACAATAACTTTTTACTCGGATGTCTGAATGAGTCCCGTAATATATCGAGACGCTCGAAATTGAATGTTGAAGCTCTGAGTAATTCAACGACAATAACTTTTTACTCGGATGTCTGATTGAGTCCTGTAATTCATCGTGACGCTCGAAATTGAAGTTGAAGCTTCAGCAAATTCAAACGACAATAACTTTTTTACTCAGATGTCTGATTGAGTCCTGTAATATATCGAGACGATCGAAATTGAATTTTGAAGCTCTGAGCTAATTCAAACGACAATAACTTTTTGCTCGGATGTCTGATTGAGTCCCGTAATCTATTGAGACGCTCGAAATTGAATTCTGAACCTCGAGCTAATTCAAACGACAATAACTTTTTACTCGATGTCTGATTGAGTCCCGTAATATATCGAGACGATCGAAATTGAATTCTGAAGCTCTGAGCTAATTCAAACGACAATAACTTTTTGCTCGGATGTCTGATTGAGTCCCGTAATCTGTTGAGACGCTCGAAATTGAATTCTGAACCTCAGAGCTAATTCAAAAGACAATAACTTTTTTACTCAGATGTCTGATTGAGTCACGTAATACATCGAGACGATCGAAATTGAATTCTGAAGCTCTGAGCTAATTCAAACAACAATAACTTTTTACTCGGATGTCTGATTGAGTTCCGTAATACATCGAGACGCTCGAAATTGAATTTGAAGCTCTAAGCAAATTCAAACGACAATAACTTTTTACTCGGATGTCTGATTGAGTCCCGTAATACATCGAGACGCTCGAAATTGAATGTTGAAGCTCTCAGCAAATTCAAACGACAATAACTTTTTACTCGGATGTCTATTGAGTCCCGTAATACATCGAGAGCTCGAAATTGAATGTTGAAGCTCTGACCAAATTCAAACGACGATAACTTTTTACTCGGATGTCTGATTGAGTCCCGTAATACATCGAGACGCTCGAAATTGAATGTTGAAGCTCTCAGCAAATTCAAACGACAATAACTTTTTTACTCAGATGTCTGATTGAGTCCCGTAATATATCGAGACGATCGAAATTGAATTCTGAAGCTATGAGCTAATTCAAACGACAATAACTTTTGCTCGGATGTCTGATTGAGTGCCGTAATCTATTGAGATGCTCGAAATTGAATTCTGAAGCTCGAAGCTAATTCAAACGACAATAACTTTTTACTCGGATGTCTGATTAAGTCCCGTAATACATCGAGACGCTCGAAATTGAATGTTGAAGCTCTCAGCAAATTCAAACGACAATAACTTTTTTACTCCGATGTCTGATTGAGTCCCGTAATATATCGAGACGATCGAAATTGAATTCTGAAGCTCTGAGCTAATTCAAACGACAATAACTTTTTGCTCGGATGTCTGATTGAGTCCCGTAATCTATTGAGACGCTCGAAATTGAATTCTGAACCTCAGAGCTAATTCAAATGACAATAACTTTTTACTCAGATGTCTGATTGAGTCCGTAATACATCGAGACGATCGAAATTGAATTCTGAAGCTCTGAGCTAATTCAAACGACAATAACTTTTTGCTCGGATGTCTGATTGAGTCCCGTAATATATCGAGACTCTCGAAATTAATGTTGAAGCTCTAAGCAAATTCAAACGACAATAACTTTTTACTCGGATGTCTGATTGAGTCCCGTAATATATCGAGACGCTCGAAATTGAATTTGAAGCTCTGAGCTAATTCAAACGACAATAACTTTTTACTCGGATGTCTGATTGAGTCCCGTAATACATCGAGACGCTCGAAATTGAATGTTGAAGCTCTGAGCTAATTCAAACGACAATAACTTTTTTACTCAGATGTCTGATTGAGTCCCGTAATATATCGAGACGATCGAAATTGAATTCTGAAGCTCTGAGCTAATTCAAACGACAATAACTTTTTGCTCGGATGTCTGATTGAGTCCCGTAATCTATTGAGACGCTCGAAATTGAATTCTGAAGCTCAGAGCTAATTCAAACGACAATAACTTTTTACTCGGATGTCTGATTGAGTCCCGTAATACATCGAGACGCTCGAAATTGAATGTTGAAGCTCTCAGCAAATTCAAACGACAATAACTTTTTACTCAGATGTCTGATTGAGTCCCGTAATATATCGAGACGTCGAAATTGAATTTGAAGCTCTGAGCAATTCAAACGACAATAACTTTTTACTCGGATGTCTGATTGAGTCCCGTAATATATCGAGACGCTCGAAATTGAATGTTGAAGCTCTCAGCAAATTCAAACGACAATAACTTTTTACTCAGATGTCTGATTGAGTCCCGTATTATATCGAGACGATCAAATTGAATTTGAAGCTCTGAGCTAATTCAAACGACAATAACTTTTTGCTCGGATGTCTGATTGAGTCCCGTAATCTATTGAGACGCTCGAAATTGAATTCTGAACCTCAGAGCTAATTCAAACGACAATAACTTTTTACTCGGATGTCTGATTGAGTCCCGTAATATATCGAGACGATCGAAATTGAATTCTGAAGCTCTGAGCTAATTCAAACGACAATAACTTTTTGCTCGGATGTCTGATTGAGTCCCGTAATCTATTGAGACGCTCGAAATTGAATTCTGAACCTCAGAGCTAATTCAAACGACAATAACTTTTTACTCGGATGTCTGATTGAGTCCCGTAATACATCGAGACGATCGAAATGGAATTCTGAAGCTCTGTGCTAATTCAAACGACAATAACTTTTTGCTCGGATGTCTGATTGAGTCCCGTAATATATCGAGACGCTCGAAATTGAATGTTGAAGCTCTAAGCAATTCAAACGACAATAACTTTTTACTCGGATGTCTGATTGAGTCCCGTAATACATCGAGACGCTCGAAATTGAATGTTGAAGCTCTCAGCAAATTCAAACGACAATAACTTTTTACTCGGATGTCTGATTGAGTCCCGTAATACATCGAGACGCTCGAAATTGAATGTTGAAGCTCTCAGCAAATTCAAACGACAATAACTTTTTACTCGGATGTCTGATTGAGTCCCGTAATACATCGAGACGCTCGAAATTGAATGTTGAAGCTCTCAGCAAATTCAAACGACAATAACTTTTTACTCGATGTCTGATTGAGTCCCGTAATATATCGAGACGATCGAAATTGAATTCTGAAGCTCTGAGCTAATTCAAACGACAATAACTTTTTGCTCGGATGTCTGATTGAGTCCCGTAATCTATTGAGATGCTCGAAATTGAATTCTGAAGCTCTGAGCTAATTCAAACGACAATAACTTTTTACTCGGATGTCTGATTGAGTCCCGTAATACATCGAGACGCTCGAAATTGAATGTTGAAGCTCTCAGCAAATTCAAACGACAATAACTTTTTTACTCAGATGTCTGATTGAGTCCCGTAATATATCGAGACGATCGAAATTGAATTCTGAAGCTCTGAGCTAATTCAAACGACAATAACTTTTTGCTCGGATGTCTGATTGAGTCCCGTAATCTATTGAGACGCTCGAAATTGAATTCTGAACCTCAGAGCTAATTCAAACGACAATAACTTTTTACTCAGATGTCTGATTGAGTCCCGTAATATATCGAGACGATCGAAATTGAATTCTGAAGCTCTGAGCTAATTCAAACGACAATAACTTTTTACTCGGATGTCTGATTGAGTCCGTAATATATCGAGACGCTCGAAATTGAATTTGAAGCTCTAGCAATTCAAACGACAATAACTTTTTACTCGGATGTCTGATGAGTCCCGTAATATATCGAGACGCTCGAAATTGAATTCTGAAGCTCTGAGCTAATTCAAACGACAATAACTTTTACTCGGATGTCTGATTGAGTCCCGTAATACATCGAGACGCTCGAAAATGAATGTTGAAGCTCTCAGCAAATTCAAACGACAATAACTTTTTTACTCAGATGTCTGATTGAGTCCCGTAATATATCGAGACGATCGAAATTGAATTCTGAAGCTCTGAGCTAATTCAAACGACAATAACTTTTGCTCGGATGTCTGATTGAGTCCCGTAATCTATTGAGATCGCTCGAAATTGAATTCTGAAGCTCGAAGCTAATTCAAACGACAATAACTTTTTACTCGGATGTCTGATTAAGTCCCTAATACATCGAGACGCTCGAAA
>NW_021144045.1:0-44202 GCF_004193775.1 Glycine soja
TTTTCTATTCAATCCCTGAATGAAATTTGGCATGATGTCGATTAGGAAATGTTTGATCGGCGTGATCCGGTGATGCTTCTTTTTTTTGACCTCGATCGGTCATCTGTCCATGCCGACGTCCGCTATCATTTATTTCGATCAATTTCCGTGAATAATTTTTTTTTTTTTGGTTGTTTTTGCCGGGGTGGGCGACGTTTTCTTATCCTCCTAAATGAGAAGAACAACATGCCAGTGTCGGTCGGAACGAACCCCTCGGTTGAGCTCGCACGGAAAAACCAAGCCGTCCTACGTTGTAAATTTTTTAGGCAACACCAAAACAAAAAACTTCCTCTACCGTAAATAAAAGAACATTATCGGCCAGCGTTTGTAAAGACATGCGCAATGTCGGCTGAAAGATATCAGTCGGGGCCATATAACGACCGACACCGGCCATTGTTTATTCTATTCAATCCTGAATAACAGTTGGATGATGTCGATTAGGAAATGTTCGATCGGCATCATCCGGTGAAGCTTCTTTTTTAGACCTCGATCGGTCGTCTTTCCTGGCGACGCCGACTGTCATTTTTTCAATCAATATCGGTGAATAATATTTTTTTTGCCGAGGTGGGATAATGTTTTCCTGGCCGAATAAATCGGAACATGCCAGTTTCGGGCGAAACGAAACATCGGTTGAGCTCGCACGAGAAAACCTAGCCGACCTGCATTGTAAGTTTTTTATGCAACACCGAAACAAGAAAACTTCCCCTGCCGTAAGAAAAAACATTATCGGCCAGCGAGCGTTTTTTTTTTTAAAAAATTGCGCAATGTCGGCTGAAAATATCAGTCGGGGCCATTTCACGACCGATGTCGGCTATTGAGTTTTCTATTCAATCCCTGAATGAAATTGCATGATGTCGATTAGGAAATGTTGATCGGCGTGATCCGGTGATGCTTCTTTTTTTTTACCTCGATCGGTCATCTGTCCATGCCGACGTCCGCTATCATTTTTTTCGATCAATTTCCGTGAATAATTTTTTTTTTTTTGTTGTTTTTGCCGGGGTGGGCGAACGTTTTCTTATCCTCCTAAATGAGAAGAACAACATGCCAGTGTCGGTCGGAACGAACCCTCGGTTGAGCTCGCACGGAAAAACCTAGCCGTCCTACGTTGTAAATTTTTTAGGCAACACCAAAACAAAAAACTTCCTCTACCGTAAATAAAAGAACATTATCGGCCAGCGTTTGTAAAAGAAATTGCGCAATGTCGGCTGAAAGATATCAGTCGGGGCCATATAACGACCGACACCGGCCATTGTTTATTCTATTCAATCCCTGAATAACAGTTGGATGATGTCGATTAGGAAATGTTCGATCGGCATCATCCGGTGAAGCTTCTTTTTTAGACCTCGATCGGTCGTCTTTCCTGGCCGACGCCGACTGTCATTTTTTTCGACCAATATCGGTGAATAATATTTTTTTTGCCGAGGTGGGCTAATGTTTTCCTGGCCGAATAAATCAGAACATGCCAGTTTCAGGCGAAACGAAACATCGGTTGAGCTCGCACGAAAAAACCTAGCCGACCTGCATTGTAAGTTTTTTATGCAACACCGAAACAAGAAAACTTCCCCTGCCGTAAGAAAAAACATTATCGGCCAGCGAGCGTTTTTTTTTTAAAAAAATTGCGCAATGTCGGCTGAAAAATATCAGTCGGGGCCATTTCACGACCGATGTCGGCTATTGAGTTTTCTATTCAATCCCTGAATGAAATTTGCATGATGTCGATTAGGAAATGTTTGATCGGCGTGATCCGGTGATGCTTCTTTTTTTTGACCTCGATCGGTCATCTGTCCATGCCGACGTCCGCTATCATTTTTTTCGATCAATTTCCGTGAATAATTTTTTTTTTTTTGTTGTTTTTGCCGGGGTGGGCGAACGTTTTCTTATCCTCCTAAATGAGAAGAACAACATGCCAGTGTCGGTCGGAACGAACCCTTGGTTGAGCTCGCACGGAAAAACCTAGCCGTCCTACGTTGTAAATTTTTTAGGCAACACCAAAACAAAAAACTTCCTCTACCGTAAATAAAAGAACATTATCGGCCAGCGTTTGCAAAAGAAATTGCGCAATGTCGGCTGAAAGATATCAGTCGGGGCCATATAACGACCGACACCGGCCATTGTTTATTCTATTCAATCCCTGAATAACAGTTGGATGATGTCGATTAGGAAATGTTCGATCGGCATCATCCGGTGAAGCTTCTTTTTTAGACCTCGATCGGTCGTCTTTCCTGGCCGACGCCGACTGTCATTTTTTTCAATCAATATCGGTGAATAATATTTTTTTTGCCGAGGTGGGATAATGTTTTCCTGGCCGAATAAATCGGAACATGCCAGTTTCGGGCGAAACGAAACATCGGTTGAGCTCGCACGAAAAAACCTAGCCGACCTACATTGTAAGTTTTTTATGCAACACCGAAACAAGAAAACTTCCCCTGCCGTAAGAAAAAACATTATCGGCCAGCGAGCGTTTTTTTTTTTAAAAAATTGCGCAATGTCGGCTGAAAAATATCAGTCGGGGCCATTTCACGACCGATGTCGGCTATTGAGTTTTCTATTCAATCCCTGAATGAAATTTGCATGATGTCGATTAGGAAATGTTTGATCGGCGTGATCCGGTGATGCTTCTTTTTTTTTACCTCGATCGGTCATCTGTCCATGCCGACGTCCGCTATCATTTTTTTCGATCAATTTCCGTGAATAATTTTTTTTTTTTGTTGTTTTTGCCGGGGTGGGCGAACGTTTTCTTATCCTCCTAAATGAGAAGAACAACATGCCAGTGTCGGTCGGAACGAACCCTCGGTTGAGCTCGCACGGAAAAACCTAGCCGTCCTACGTTGTAAATTTTTTAGGCAACACCAAAACAAAAAACTTCCTCTACCGTAAATAAAAGAACATTATCGGCCAGCGTTTGCAAAAGAAATTGCGCAATGTCGGCTGAAAGATATCAGTCGGGGCCATATAACGACCGACACCGGCCATTGTTTATTCTATTCAATCCCTGAATAACAGTTGGATGATGTCGATTAGGAAATGTTCGATCGGCATCATCCGGTGAAGCTTCTTTTTTAGACCTCGATCGGTCGTCTTTCCTGGCCGACGCCGACTGCCATTTTTTTCGATCAATGTCGGTGAATAATATTTTTTTTGCCGAGGTGGGCTAATGTTTTCCTGGCCGAATAAATCGGAACATGCCAGTTTCGGGCGAAACGAAACATCGGTTGAGCTCGCACGAAAAAACCTAGCCGACCTACATTGTAAGTTTTTTATGCAACACCGAAACAAGAAAACTTCCCCTGCGGTAAGAAAAAACATTATCGGCCAGCGAGCGTTTTTTTTTAAAAAAAATTGCGCAATGTCGGCTGAAAAATATCAGTCGGGGCCATTTCACGACCGATGTCGGCTATTGAGTTTTCTATTCAATCCCTGAATGAAATTTGCATGATGTTGATTAGGAAATGTTTGATCGGCGTGATCCGGTGATGCTTCTTTTTTTTTACCTCGATCGGTCATCTGTCCATGCCGACGTCCGCTATCATTTTTTTCGATCAATTTCCGTGAATAATTTTTTTTTTTTTGTTGTTTTTGCCGGGGTGGGCGAACGTTTTCTTATCCTCCTAAATGAGAAGAACAACATGCCAGTGTCGGTCGGAACGAACGCTCGGTTGAGCTCGCACGGAAAAACCTAGCCGTCCTACGTTGTAAATTTTTTAGGCAACACCAAAACAAAAAACTTCCTCTACCGTAACTAAAAGAACATTATCGGCCAGCGTTTGTAAAAGAAATTGCGCAATGTCGGGTGAAAGATATCAGTCGCGGCCATATAACGACCGACACCGGCCATTGTTTATTCTATTCAATCCCTGAATAACAGTTGGATGATGTCGATTAGGAAATGTCCGATCGGCATCATCCGGTGAAGCTTCTTTTTTAGACCTCGATCGGTCGTCTTTCCTGGCCGACGCCGACTGTCATTTTTTTCGATCAATATCGGTGAATAATATTCTTTTTGCCGAGGTGGGCTAATGTTTTCCTGGCCTAATAAATCGGAACATGCCAGTTTCGGGCGAAACGAAAAATCGGTTGAGCTCGCACGAGAAAACCTAGCCGACCTACATTGTAAGTTTTTTATGCAACACCGAAACAAGAAAACTTCCCCTGCCGTAAGAAAAAAAATTATCGGCCAGCGAGCGTTTTTTTTTAAAAAAAATTGCGCAATGTCGGCTGAAAAATATCAGTCGGGGCCATTTCACGACCGATGTCGGCTATTGAGTTTTCTATTCAATCCCTGAATGAAATTTGCATGATGTCGATTAGGAAATGTTTGATCGGCGTGATCCGGTGATGCTTCTTTTTTAGACCTCGATCGGTCATCTGTCCATGCCGACGTCCGCTATCATTTTTTTCGATCATTTTCCGTGAATAATTTTTTTTTTTGTTGTTTTTGCCGGGGTGGGCGAACGTTTTCTTATCCTCCTAAATGAGAAGAACAACATGCCAGTGTCGGTCGGAACGAACCCTCGGTTGAGCTCGCACGGAAAAACCTAGCCGTCCTACGTTGTAAATTTTTAAGGCAACACCAAAACAAAAAACTTCCTCTACCGTAAATAAAAGAACATTATCGGCCAGCGTTTGTAAAAGAAATTGCGCAATGTCGGCTGAAAGATACCAGTCGGGGCCATATAACGACCGACACCGGCCATTGTTTATTCTATTCAATCCCTGAATAACAGTTGGATGATGTCGATTAGGAAATGTCCGATCGGCATCATCCGGTGAAGCTTCTTTTTTAGACCTCGATCGGTCGTCCTTCCTGGCCGACGCCGACTGTCATTTTTTTCGATCAATATCGGTGAATAATATTCTTTTTGCCGAGGTGGGCTAATGTTTTCCTGGCCGAATAAATCGGAACATGCCAGTTTCGGGCGAAACGAAACATCCGTTGAGCTCGCACGAAAAAACCTAGCCGACCTACATTGTAAGTTTTTTATGCAACACCGAAACAAGAAAACTTCCCCTGCCGTAAGAAAAAACATTATCGGCCAGCGAGCTTTTTTTTTTTTAAAAAATTGCGCAATGTCGGCTGAAAAATATCAGTCGGGGCCATTTCACGACCGATGTCGGCTATTGAGTTTTCTGTTCAATCCCTGAATGAAATTTGCATGATGTCGATTAGGAAATGTTTGATCGGCGTGATCCGGTGATGCTTCTTTTTTAGACCTCGATCGGTCATCTGTCCATGCCGACGTCCGCTATCATTTTTTTCGATCATTTTCCGTGAATAATTTTTTTTTTTGTTGTTTTTGCCGGGGTGGGCGAACGTTTTCTTATCCTCCTAAATGAGAAGAACAACATGCCAGTGTCGGTCGGAACGAACCCTCGGTTGAGCTCGCACGGAAAAACCTAGCCGTCCTACGTTGTAAATTTTTAAGGCAACACCAAAACAAAAAACTTCCTCTACCGTAAATAAAAGAACATTATCGGCCAGCGTTTGTAAAAGAAATTGCGCAATGTCGGCTGAAAGATACCAGTCGGGGCCATATAACGACCGACACCGGCCATTGTTTATTCTATTCAATCCCTGAATAACAGTTGGATGATGTCGATTAGGAAATGTGATGAGAATCATGAAACTGGCGTAATACAGGCTAAAGGCCCAAGTGGAGAAGGACGAAGGCCCAAGTGGAGAAGGACAAAGCCCCCGAGTGGAGAAGGATGAAGGCCCAGAGGCAGAGACACTATTAAGACTATTAATTGTTGCTGAAGGCCCAAACTAATTTGAAGGCTCAAGTTAAATAAGTTTTTAGTTATAATTTATTTTTATTCTAATTTTGGCCCAAACTGTTTAGAAGGCCCATGTCTATTTTTATCTTTTTGTTCAGCTACACTATAAGTATTGGTTTTTGTTTTGAATAAAAAAAACTTTTGGCATTTTGATAAAATTGGGTGAGAGTTTCTCTCTGGGTTCCTTGTTGAACCAATTATCAGACTTATCAAGGTAATCCTTGTGGCGTCTACCCAGACTTATCTTCCTTCACCGGAAGTGGCGTCTACCCAGACTTATCTTCCTTCACTGGAAGTGGCGTCTACCCAGACTTATCTTCCTTCACCGGAAGTGGCGTCTACCCTGACTTATCTTCCTTCACCGGAAGTGGCGTCATCAAAACCTTCGTAGCCTGTATCAAACAATCCGCTCCTACTCAAGTTCACATCATCTGGTATCAGAGCCAGGTTCTTGATACAGGTTCTATCCTATCCTATCCTATCCTATTTTTTTTCTTCGTAATTTGTCTAGGTTTGTGTTTTTGTCCTTGTTCTGTTATTTGCGTTCTTGTTCTTGTTCTTGTTCTTGTCACGTTCTTGTTCTTGTTTCTTGTGTCTTTCAAACTTTGTGTCAAAAAAAAAAAAAATATTGTTTGAGTTCTTGTTTCTTGTTCTTGTGCCTATCATATTGTATTCTGTCTTTTGTTCATAACTTTTGTTTCAGCCTATTCGAATTCTGTTTGGGGTAAAAATTGCCTAATTGCTGAATTGCTAAATTGTCAAATTTGCCTAATGATGATTGCCTATTGAACGAATTCTAATAGCTGGACGTCTGAAAAAAAAAACAAAAAAAATAGAGAGAAAAAAAAAAGAAACGAAAAAAGAAAGAAAGAAAGAGAAAGAAAGAAAGAAAAAAAAAGGAAACAGTTGCAAAAAAAAAAAAGTTGCAAAAATTTTGAAAAAAAAAAAAAAGTGGGTGTTTGATCTTTGAAAACGAAATTGAGGCATTTAGAGGTGTTTTTTTTTTTTTTTAAAGAAAATCGTGGAACAAATCCCCTTATCTAGATTCTCCTCTGAATTCTGAGCGTTTTGATATATAGTGGGCCTCAAACAGACAACCGTAGCAAAAGTTATGAGCATTTGAAGTTTAGTTGTCATATCTGTTATCTTATCTGTTATCCTATCTGTTATCTTATTTGTTATCATATCTGTTATCCAAATTAAATCTAATTTGTTATCCCAAATCTGATCTATTATCCAAATCAAATCAAATCAAAAAAATTTATCCAAATCAGATTTGTTATCCAAATCTAATCTGTTATCCAAATCAAATCCAATCTGCTATCCAAATCAAGTCCAAGTTGTTATCCCAAATCAAATCTGTTACTCTGATAATTCTATTGTCTTTCCTTTTATTTTATATTACCTTGTGTGTCTAATTCGGTCTATCCAGGAACTTAAGAATCAAATCTGTTACTCTGATAATTCTATTGTCTTTCCTTTTATTTTATATTACCTTGTGTGTCTAATTCGGTCTATCCAGGAACTTAAGAGGGAGTGAGTGGTAAAAGGCAAGAGTGAAAACATCACACAAAAGCCTATATTGAGAGCATCAAACACGAGTGAACTACCATTAAAGAGAGAAACACGTGAGTAGAGTGTGGTGAGGTCCTGATTTTTTTTTTTAATTTACTGCAACATTCTTTGTTCCTTAATCATGGCAAGAGCTGGTGACAATGGTGGTGTATATCATCAACTGGACGAATCTCAACGCTTATTTCTGGACGCGTGGACTACACAAATGCAACGTTTGTTAAACCGTAACAAAGAAGAGCCCTACAAACGAATAGCCAAATCTTCCTCGTTTACTCTTAAACCTCTATCCCCTAGAGAAGTGTGTGATGACCAAATCAGAATGAGAGAAAAGAGAGAACAAGAGAAAGAAAATAGTGAGGCACCACAAAGGAATATGAAAAAGAAGAGTGATACACCCGAGGAAAAGAGTGATACACATAAGAGAGAGAGTGATACACATGAGAGAAAATTTAATTATTTTGCAGAGGCGAGTGAAGTGAGGAAAGTGTTACCTGCTCATGAACCACTCAATCTACAGTATTGCAAAGACAGTAAAATTTCTACTGATAATTCTAATGAGTTTACTATTTCTATTTCTCCTAGTGTTCAACCATTATTGCAGGAATTTAAAAATGTCTTTCCTAAGGAGATTCCTCATGGACTACCACCTTCAAGAGGCATAGAACATCAAGTTGATCTCCTCCCCGGAGCTTCATTGCCTAACAGGCCAACTTACAAAAGCAATCCCCAAGAGACTCAACGAAAGGATGCACATGCCAAAGTTGAGTATGTGAAAAGATTGTATGACCAAGTGAAGGTGCAAATTGCAAAGAAGAATGAAAACTATGCCAAGCAAGCCAACAAGAAAAGGAAGGAAGTGGTACTTGAACCCGGTGATGATCCTGGACATTTGAGGACAAATGTTTTCCAAGAAGGAGGGAATGATGAGAATCATGAAACTGGCCTAATACAGGCTAAAGGCCCAAGTGGAGAAGGACGAAGGCCCAAGTGGAGAAGGACAAAGCCCCCGAGTGGAGAAGGATGAAGGCCCAGAGGCAGAGACACTATTAAGACTATTAATTGTTGCTGAAGGCCCAAACTAATTTGAAGGCTCAAGTTAAATAAGTTTTTAGTTATAATTTATTTTTATTCTAATTTTGGCCCAAACTGTTTAGAAGGCCCATGTCTATTTTTATCTTTTTGTTCAGCTACACTATAAGTATTGGTTTTTGTTTTGAATAAAAAAAACTTTTGGCATTTTGATAAAATTGGGTGAGAGTTTCTCTCTGGGTTCCTTGTTGAACCAATTATCAGACTTATCAAGGTAATCCTTGTGGCGTCTACCCAGACTTATCTTCCTTCACCGGAAGTGGCGTCTACCCAGACTTATCTTCCTTCATTGGAAGTGGCGTCTACCCAGACTTATCTTCCTTAACCGGAAGTGGCGTCTACCCAGACTTATCTTCCTTCATTGGAAGTGGCGTCTACCCAGACTTATCTTCCTTCACCGGAAGTGGCGTCTACCCTAACTTATCTTCCTTCACCGGAAGTGGCGTCATCCAAACCTTCGTAGCCTGTATCAAACGATCCGCTCCTACTCAGGTTCACATCATCTTGTATCAGAGCTTCGGCTCTTGATACAGGTTCTATCCTATCCTGTTATTTTTCTTTGTAATTTGTCCAGGTTCGTGTTTTGTCCTTGTTCTGTTATTTGTTTTCTTGTTTGCGTCTTGTTGCGTTCTTGTTCTTGTTCTTGTCACGTTTTTGTTCTTGTTCTTGTTTTTTGTGTCTTTCAGACTTTGTGTCAAAAAAAAAATCTTTTTGAGTTTTATTTCAAGTTAAAAAAAAGTTGCAGAAATTTGAAAAAAAAAGAGAAGAAAACAAGAAAAAAGAAAGAAAAGAAAAGAAGAAAGTGGGGTGTTTGATCTTTGAACACGAAATTAAGGAAGGTAGAGGCTTTTTTTTGGCAGGAAATCGTGTACCAAATCCCCTTATCTAGATTCTCCTCTGAATTCTGAGCGTTTTGATATATAGTGGGCCTCAAACGGACAACCGTAGCAAAAGTTATGAGCATTTGAAGTTTACTTGTCATATCTGTTATCTTATCTGCTATCCTATCTATTATCTTATTTGTTATCATATCTGTTATCCAAATTAAATCTAATTTGTTATCCAAATCTGATCTGTTATCCAAATCAAATCAAATCAAAATTTGTTATCCAAATCAAATCAAGTGTAATCTGTTATCCAAAACAAATCCAATCTGCTATCCAAATCAAGTCTAATTTGTTATCCAAATTAAATCTAAATCCAAATCAAGTCTAATCTGTTAACCAAAATCAAATTTGATTTGTTATCAAAATTAAATCTGCTACACAGTCTGTGATAATTAAACTGTCTTTCCTGTTATATACCTTGTGTGTCTAATTTGATTCATCCAGAAACTTAAGAGGGAGTGAGTGGTAAAAGGCAAGAGTGAAAACATCACACAAAAGCCTATATTGAGAGCATCAAACACGAGTGAACTACCATCAAAGAGAGAAACACGTGAGTAGAGTGTGGTGAGGTCCTGAATTTTTTTTTTTGATTTACTGCAAAATTCATTGTTCCTTAATCATGGCAAGAGTTGGTGACAATGGTGGTGTATATCATCAACTGGACGAATCTCAACGCTTATTTCTGGATGGGGGACTACACAAATCCAACGTTTGTTGAACCATAACAAAGAAGAGCCCTACAGACGAATAGCCAAATCTTCCTCATTTACTCTTTAACCTCTATCCCCTAGAGAAGTGTGTGATGACCAAATCAGAATGGGAGAAAAGAGAGAACAAGAGAAAGAAAATAGTGAGGCACCACAAAGGAATATGAAAAAGAAGAGTGATACACCCGAGGAAAAGAGTGATACACATGAGAGAAAATTTAATTATTTTGCAGAGGCGAGTGAAGTGAGGGAAGTGTTACCTGCTCCTGAACCAGTCAATCTACAATATTGCAAAGACAGTAAAATTTCTACTGATAATTCTGATGAGTTTACTATTTCTATTTCTCCTAGTGTTCAACCATTATTGCAGGAATTTAAAAATGTCTTTCCTAAGGAGATTCCTCATGGACTACCACCTTCAAGGGGCATAGAACATCAAGTTGATCTCCTCCCCGGAGCTTCATTGCCTAACAGACCAACTTACAAAAGCAATCCCCAAGAGACTCAACGTAAGGATGCACATGCCAAAGTTGAGTATGTGAAAAGATTGTATGACCAAGTGAAGGTGCAAATTGCAAAGAAGAATGAAAACTATGCCAAGCAAGCCAACAAGAAAAGGAAGGAAGTGGTACTTGAACCCGGTGATGATCCTAGACATTTGAGGACAAATGTTTTCCAAGAAGGAGGGAATGATGAGAATCATGAAAGTGGCCAAATACAGGCTAAAGGCCCAAGTGGAGAAGGACGAAGGCCCAAGTGGAGAAGGACAAAGCCCCCGAGTGGAGAAGGATGAAGGCCCAGAGGCAGAGACATTATCAAGACTATTAATCGTTGCTGAAGGCCCAAACTAATTTGAAGACTCAAGTTAAATAAGTTTTTAATTATAATTTATTTTTATTGTAATTTTGGCCCAAACTGTTTAGAAGGCCCATGTCTATTATTATCTTTTTGTTCAGATACACTATAAGTATTTGTTTTTGTTTTCAAAAAAAAAAAAACTTTTGGCATTTGATAAAATTTGGTGAGAGTTTCTCTCTGGGTTCCTTGTTGAACCAATTATCAGACTTATCAAGGTAATCCTTGTGGCGTCTACCTTGACTTATCTTCCTTCACTGGAAGTGGCGTCTACCCGGACTTATCTTCCTTCACCGGAAGTGGCGTCTACCCTGACTTATCTTCCTTCACCGGAAGTGGCGTCATCCAAATATCCGTAGCCTGTATCAAGCGATCCGCCCCGTAAGGTTCACATCTGAGATTGGTTCAACAAGGAACTCAGAGAGAAACTCTCACCAAATTTTATCA
Organism: Glycine soja; assembly: GCF_004193775.1. NCBI lineage: Eukaryota > Viridiplantae > Streptophyta > Magnoliopsida > Fabales > Fabaceae > Glycine > Glycine soja. Next base: position 11,375 of record NW_021144045.1, read on the forward strand.
AATGTCAAAAGTTTTTTTTATTCAAAACAAAAACCAATACTTATAGTGTAGCTGAACAAAAAGATAAAAATAGACATGGGCCTTCTAAACAGTTTGGGCCAAAATTAGAATAAAAATAAATTATAACTAAAAACTTATTTAACTTGAGCCTTCAAATTAGTTTGGGCCTTCAGCAACAATTAATAGTCTTAATAGTGTCTCTGCCTCTGGGCCTTCATCCTTCTCCACTCGGGGGCTTTGTCCTTCTCCACTTGGGCCTTTAGCCTGTATTAGGCCAGTTTCATGATTCTCATCAAAATGTCCGATCGGCATCATCCGGTGAAGCTTCTTTTTTAGACCTCGATCGGTCGTCTTTCCTGGCCGACGCCGACTGTCATTTTTTTCGATCAATATCGGTGAATAATATTCTTTTTGCCGAGGTGGGCTAATGTTTTCCTGGCCGAATAAATCGGAACATGCCAGTTTCGGGCGAAACGAAACATCGGTTGAGCTCGCACGAAAAAACCTAGCCGACCTACATTGTAAGTTTTTTATGCAACACCGAAACAAGAAAACTTCCCCTGCCGTAAGAAAAAACATTATCGGCCAGCGAGCGTTTTTTTTTTAACAAAATTGCGCAATGTCGGCTGAAAAATATCAGTCGGGGCCATTTCACGACCGATGTCGGCTATTGAGTTTTCTATTCAATCCCTGAATGAAATTTGCATGATGTCGATTAGGAAATGTTTGATCGGCGTGATCTGGTGATGCTTCTTTTTTAGACCTCGATCGGTCATCTGTCCATGCCGACGTCCGCTATCATTTTTTTCGATCAATTTCCGTGAATAATTTTTTTTTTTGTTGTTTTTGCCGGGGTGGGCGAACGTTTTCTTATCCTCCTAAATGAGAAGAACAACATGCCAGTGTCGGTCGGAACGAACCCTCGGTTGAGCTCGCACGGAAAAACCTAGCCGTCCAACGTTGTAAATTTTTTAGGCAACACCAAAACAAAAAACTTCCTGTACCGTAAATAAAAGAACATTATCGGCCAGCGTTTGTAAAAGAAATTGCGCAATGTCGGCTGAAACATATCAGTCGGGGCCATATAACGACCGACACCGGCCATTGTTTATTCTATTCAATCCCTGAATAACAGTTGGATGATGTCGATTAGGAAATGTTCGATCGGCATCATCCGGTGAAGCTTCTTTTTTAGACCTCGATCGGTCGTCTTTCCTGGTCGACGCCGACTGTCATTTTTTTCGATCAATATCGGTGAATAATATTTTTTTTGCCGAGGTGGGCTAATGTTTTCCTGGCCGAATAAATCGGAACATGCCAGTTTCGGGCGAAACGAAACATCGGTTGAGCTCGCACGAAAAAACCTAGCCGACCTACATTGTAAGTTTTTTATGCAACACCGAAACAAGAAAACTTCCCCTGCCGTAAGAAAAAACATTATCGGCAAGCGAGCGTTTTTTTTTAAAAAAAATTGCGCAATGTCGGCTGAAAAATATCAGTCGGGGCCATTTCACGACCGATGTCGGCTATTGAGTTTTCTATTCAATCCCTGAATGAAATTTGCATGATGTCGATTAGGAAATGTTTGATCGGCGTGATCCGGTGATGCTTCTTTTTTAGACCTCGATCGGTCATCTGTCCATGCCGACGTCCGCTATCATTTTTTTCGATCAATTTCCGTGAATAATTTTTTTTTTGTTGTTTTTGCCGGGGTGGGCGAACGTTTTCTTATCCTCCTAAATGAGAAGAACAACATGCCAGTGTCGGTCGGAACGAACCCTCGGTTGAGCTCGCACGGAAAAACCTAGCCGTCCTACGTTGTAAATTTGTTAGGCAACACCAAAACAAAAAACTTCCTGTACCGTAAATAAAAGAACATTATCGGCCAGCGTTTGTAAAAGAAAATGCGCAATGTCGGCTGAAAGATATCAGTCGGGGCCATATAACGACCGACACCGGCCATTGTTTATTCTATTCAATCCCTGAATAACAGTTGGATGATGTCGATTAGGAAATGTTCGATCGGCATCATCCGGTGAAGCTTCTTTTTTAGACCTCGATCGGTCGTCTTTCCTGGCCGACGCCGACTGTCATTTTTTTCGATCAATATCGGTGAATAATATTTTTTTTGCCGAGGTGGGCTAATGTTTTCCTGGCCGAATAAATCGGAACATGCCAGTTTCGGCCGAAACGAAACATCGGTTGAGCTCGCACGAAAATACCTAGCCGACATACATTGCAAGTTTTTTATGCAACACCGAAACAAGAAAACTTCCCGTGCCGTAAGAAAAAACATTATCGGCCAGCGAGCGTTTTTTTTTAAAAAAAATTGCGCAATGTCGGCTGAAAAATATCAGTCGGGGCCATTTCACGACCGATGTCGGCTATTGAGTTTTCTATTCAATCCCTGAATGAAATTTGCATGATGTCGATTAGGAAATGTTTGATCGGCGTGATCCGGTGATGCTTCATTTTTAGACCTCGATCGGTCATCTCTCCATGACGACGTCCGCTATAATTTTTTTCGATCAATTTCCGTGAATAATGTTTTTTTTTTGTTTTTGCCGGGGTGGGCGAACGTTTTCTTATCCTCCTAAATGAGAAGAACAACATGCCAGTGTCGGTCGGAACGAACCCTCGGTTGAGCTCGCACGGAAAAACCTAAGCGTCCTACGTTGTAAATTTTTTAGGCAACACCAAAACAAAAAACTTCCTCTACCGTAAATAAAAGAACATTATCGGCCAGCGTTTGTAAAAGAAATTGCGCAATGTCGGCTGAAAGATATCAGTCGAGGCCATATAACGACCGACACCGGCCATTGGTTATTCTAGTCAATCCCTGAATAACAATTGGATGATGTCGATTAGGAAATGTTCGATCGGCATCATCCGGTTTTCTTTTTTAGACCTCGATCGGTTGCCTTTCCTGGCCGACGCCGACTGTCATTTTTTTCGATCAATATCGGTGAATAATATTTTTTTTGCCGAGGTGGGCTAATGTTTTCCTGGCCGAATAAATCGGAACATGCCAGTTTCGGGCGAAACGAAACATCGGTTGAGCTCGCACGAAAATACCTAGCCGACCTACATTGTAAGTTTTTTATGCAACACCGCAACAAGAAAACTTCCCCTGCCGTAAGAAAAAACATTATCGGCCAGCGAGCGTTTTTTTTAAAAAAAAAGTTGCGCAATGTCGGCTGAAAAATATCAGTCGGGGCCATTTCACGACCGATGTCGGCTATTGAGTTTTCTATTCAATCCCTGAATGAAATTTGCATGATGTCGATTAGGAAATGTTTGATCGGCGTGATCCGGTGATGCTTCTTTTTTAGACCTCGATCGGTCATCTCTCCATGACGACGTCCGCTATCATTTTTTTCGATCAACTTCCGTGAATAATGTTTTTTTTTTTGTTTTTGCCGGGGTGGGCGAACGTTTTCTTATCCTCCTAAATGAGAAGAACAACATGCCAGTGTCGGTCGGAACGAACCCTCGGTTGAGCTCGCACGGAAAAACCTAGCCGTCCTACGTTGTAAATTTTTTAGGCAACACCAAAACAAAAAACTTCCTCTACCGTAAATAAAAAAACATTATCGGCCAGCGTTTGTAAAAGAAATTGCGCAATGTCGGCTGAAAGATATCAGTCGAGGCCATATAACGACCGACACCGGCCATTGGTTATTCTATTCAATCCTTGAATAACAATTGGATGATGTCGATTAGGAAATGTTCGATCGGCATCATCCGGTGAAGCTTCTTTTTTAGACCTCGATCGGTCGTCTTTCCTGGCCGACGCCGACTGTCATTTTTTTCGATCAATATCGGTGAATAATATTTTTTTTGCCGAGGTGGGCTAATGTTTTCCTGGCCGAATAAATCGGAACATGCCAGTTTCGGCCGAAACGAAACATCGGTTGAGCTCGCACGAAAATACCTAGCCGACATACATTGCAAGTTTTTTATGCAACACCGAAACAAGAAAACTTCCCCTGCCGTAAGAAAAAACATTATCGGCCAGCGAGCGTTTTTTTTTAAAAAAAATTGCGCAATGTCAGCTGAAAAATATCAGTCGGGGCCATTTCATGACCGATGTCGGCTATTGAGTTTTCTATTCAATCCCTGAATGAAATTTGCATGATGTCGATTAGGAAATGTTTGATCGGCGTGATCCGGTGATGCTTCATTTTTAGACCTCGATCGGTCATCTCTCCATGACGACGTCCGCTATAATTTTTTTCGATCAATTTCCGTGAATAATGTTTTTTTTTTGTTTTTGCCGGGGTGGGCGAACGTTTTCTTATCCTCCTAAATGAGAAGAACAACATGCCAGTGTCGGTCGGAACGAACCCTCGGTTGAGCTCGCACGGAAAAACCTAAGCGTCCTACGTTGTAAATTTTTTAGGCAACACCAAAACAAAAAACTTCCTCTACCGTAAATAAAAGAACATTATCGGCCAGCGTTTGTAAAAGAAATTGCGCAATGTCGGCTGAAAGATATCAGTCGAGGCCATATAACGACCGACACCGGCCATTGGTTATTCTATTCAATCCCTGAATAACAATTGGATGATGTCGATTAGGAAATGTTCGATCGGCATCATCCGGTTTTCTTTTTTAGACCTCGATCGGTTGCCTTTCCTGGCCGACGCCGACTGTCATTTTTTTCGATCAATATCGGTGAATAATATTTTTTTTGCCGAGGTGGGCTAATGTTTTCCTGGCCGAATAAATCGGAACATGCCAGTTTCGGGCGAAACGAAACATCGGTTGAGCTCGCACGAAAATACCTAGCCGACCTACATTGTAAGTTTTTTATGCAACACCGCAACAAGAAAACTTCCCCTGCCGTAAGAAAAAACATTATCGGCCAGCGAGCGTTTTTTTTAAAAAAAAAGTTGCGCAATGTCGGCTGAAAAATATCAGTCGGGGCCATTTCACGACCGATGTCGGCTATTGAGTTTTCTATTCAATCCCTGAATGAAATTTGCATGATGTCGATTAGGAAATGTTTGATCGGCGTGATCCGGTGATGCTTCTTTTTTAGACCTCGATCGGTCATCTCTCCATGACGACGTCCGCTATCATTTTTTTCGATCAACTTCCGTGAATAATGTTTTTTTTTTTGTTTTTGCCGGGGTGGGCGAACGTTTTCTTATCCTCCTAAATGAGAAGAACAACATGCCAGTGTCGGTCGGAACGAACCCTCGGTTGAGCTCGCACGGAAAAACCTAGCCGTCCAACGTTGTAAATTTTTTAGGCAACACCAAAACAAAAAACTTCCTCTACCGTAAATAAAAAAACATTATCGGCCAGCGTTTGTAAAAGAAATTGCGCAATGTCGGCTGAAAGATATCAGTCGAGGCCATATAACGACCGACACCGGCCATTGGTTATTCTAGTCAATCCCTGAATAACAATTGGATGATGTCGATTAGGAAATGTTCGATCGGCATCATCCGGTTTTCTTTTTTAGACCTCGATCGGTTGCCTTTCCTGGCCGACGCCGACTGTCATTTTTTTCGATCAATATCGGTGAATAATATTTTTTTTGCCGAGGTGGGCTAATGTTTTCCTGGCCGAATAAATCCGAACATGCCAGTTTCGGGCGAAACGAAACATCGGTTGAGCTCGCACGAAAATACCTAGCCGACCTACATTGTAAGTTTTTTATGCAACACCGCAACAAGAAAACTTCCCCTGCCGTAAGAAAAAACATTATCGGCCAGCGAGCGTTTTTTTTAAAAAAAAAGTTGCGCAATGTCGGCTGAAAAATATCAGTCGGGGCCATTTCACGACCGATGTCGGCTATTGAGTTTTCTATTCAATCCCTGAATGAAATTTGCATGATGTCGATTAGGAAATGTTTGATCGGCGTGATCCGGTGATGCTTCTTTTTTAGACCTCGATCGGTCATCTCTCCATGACGACGTCCGCTATCATTTTTTTCGATCAACTTCCGTGAATAATGTTTTTTTTTTTGTTTTTGCCGGGGTGGGCGAACGTTTTCTTATCCTCCTAAATGAGAAGAACAACATGCCAGTGTCGGTCGGAACGAACCCTCGGTTGAGCTCGCACGGAAAAACCTAGCCGTCCTACGTTGTAAATTTTTTAGGCAACACCAAAACAAAAAACTTCCTCTACCGTAAATAAAAAAACATTATCGGCCAGCGTTTGTAAAAGAAATTGCGCAATGTCGGCTGAAAGATATCAGTCGAGGCCATATAACGACCGACACCGGCCATTGGTTATTCTATTCAATCCTTGAATAACAATTGGATGATGTCGATTAGGAAATGTTCGATCGGCATCATCCGGTGAAGCTTCTTTTTTAGACCTCGATCGGTCGTCTTTCCTGGCCGACGCCGACTGTCATTTTTTTCGATCAATATCGGTGAATAATATTTTTTTTGCCGAGGTGGGCTAATGTTTTCCTGGCCGAATAAATCGGAACATGCCAGTTTCGGCCGAAACGAAACATCGGTTGAGCTCGCACGAAAATACCTAGCCGACATACATTGCAAGTTTTTTATGCAACACCGAAACAAGAAAACTTCCCCTGCCGTAAGAAAAAACATTATCGGCCAGCGAGCGTTTTTTTTTAAAAAAAATTGCGCAATGTCAGCTGAAAAATATCAGTCGGGGCCATTTCACGACCGATGTCGGCTATTGAGTTTTCTATTCAATCCCTGAATGAAATTTGCATGATGTCGATTAGGAAATGTTTGATCGGCGTGATCCGGTGATGCTTCATTTTTAGACCTCGATCGGTCATCTCTCCATGACGACGTCCGCTATAATTTTTTTCGATCAATTTCCGTGAATAATGTTTTTTTTTTTGTTTTTGCCGGGGTGGGCGAACGTTTTCTTATCCTCCAAATGAGAAGAACAACATGCCAGTGTCGGTCGGAACGAACCCTCGGTTGAGCTCGCACGGAAAAACCTAAGCCGTCCTACGTTGTAAATTTTTTAGGCAACACCAAAACAAAAAACTTCCTCTACCGTAAATAAAAGAACATTATCGGCCAGCGTTTGTAAAAGAAATTGCGCAATGTCGGCTGAAAGATATCAGTCGAGGCCATATAACGACCGACACCGGCCATTGGTTATTCTATTCAATCCCTGAATAACAATTGGATGATGTCGATTAGGAAATGTTCGATCGGCATCATCCGGTTTTCTTTTTTAGACCTCGATCGGTGCTTTCCTGGCCGACGCCGACTGTCATTTTTTTCGATCAATATCGGTGAATAATATTTTTTTTGCCGAGGTGGGCTAATGTTTTTCTGGCCGAATAAATCGGAACATGCCAGTTTCGGGCCGAAACGAAACATCGGTTGAGCTCGCACGAAAATACCTAGCCGACCTACATTGTAAGTTTTTTATGCAACACCGCAACAAGAAAACTTCCCCTGCCGTAAGAAAAAACATTATCGGCCAGCGAGCGTTTTTTTTAAAAAAAAAGTTGCGCAATGTCGGCTGAAAAATATCAGTCGGGGCCATTTCACGACCGATGTCGGCTATTGAGTTTTCTATTCAATCCCTGAATGAAATTTGCATGATGTCGATTAGGAAATGTTTGATCGGCGTGATCCGGTGATGCTTCTTTTTTAGACCTCGATCGGTCATCTCTCCATGACGACGTCCGCTATCATTTTTTTCGATCAATTTCCGTGAATAATGTTTTTTTTTTTGTTTTTGCCGGGGTGGGCGAACGTTTTCTTATCCTCCTAAATGAGAAGAACAACATGCCAGTGTCGGTCGGAACGAACCCTCGGTTGAGCTCGCACGGAAAAACCTAGCCGTCCACGTTGTAAATTTTTTAGGCAACACCAAAACAAAAAACTTCCTCTACCGTAAATAAAAGAACATTATCGGCCAGCGTTTGTAAAAGAAATTGCGCAATGTCGGCTGAAAGATATCAGTCGAGGCCATATAACGACCGACACCGGCCATTGGTTATTCTATTCAATCCCTGAATAACAATTGGATGATGTCGATTAGGAAATGTTCGATCGGCATCATCCGGTTTTCTTTTTTAGACCTCGATCGGTTGCCTTTCCTGGCCGACGCCGACTGTCATTTTTTTCGATCAATATCGGTGAATAATATTTTTTTTGCCGAGGTGGGCTAATGTTTTCCTGGCCGAATAAATCGGAACATGCCAGTTTCGGGCGAAACGAAACATCGGTTGAGCTCGCACGAAAATACCTAGCCGACCTACATTGTAAGTTTTTTATGCAACACCGCAACAAGAAAACTTCCCCTGCCGTAAGAAAAAACATTATCGGCCAGCGAGCGTTTTTTTTAAAAAAAAAGTTGCGCAATGTCGGCTGAAAAATATCAGTCGGGGCCATTTCACGACCGATGTCGGCTATTGAGTTTTCTATTCAATCCCTGAATGAAATTTGCATGATGTCGATTAGGAAATGTTTGATCGGCGTGACCCGGTGATGCTTCTTTTTTAGACCTCGATCGGTCATCTCTCCATGACGACGTCCGCTATCATTTTTTTCGATCAACTTCCGTGAATAATGTTTTTTTTTTTGTTTTTGCCGGGGTGGGCGAACGTTTTCTTATCCTCCTAAATGAGAAGAACAACATGCCAGTGTCGGTCGGAACGAACCCTCGGTTGAGCTCGCACGGAAAAACCTAGCCGTCCTACGTTGTAAATTTTTTAGGCAACACCAAAACAAAAAACTTCCTCTACCGTAAATAAAAGAACATTATCGGCCAGCGTTTGTAAAAGAAATTGCGCAATGTCGGCTGAAAGATATCAGTCGAGGCCATATAACGACCGACACCGGCCATTGGTTATTCTATTCAATCCCTGAATAACAATTGGATGATGTCGATTAGGAAATGTTCGATCGGCATCATCCGGTGTTCTTTTTTAGACCTCGATCGGTGCTTTCCTGGCCGACGCCGACTGTCATTTTTTTCGATCAATATCGGTGAATAATATTTTTTTTGCCGAGGTGGGCTAATGTTTTCCTGGCCGAATAAATCGGAACATGCCAGTTTCGGCCGAAACGAAACATCGGTTGAGCTCGCACGAAAATACCTAGCCGACCTACATTGTAAGTTTTTTATGCAACACCGCAACAAGAAAACTTCCCCTGCCGTAAGAAAAAACATTATCGGCCAGCGAGCGTTTTTTTTAAAAAAAATTGCGCAATGTCGGCTGAAAAATATCAGTCGGGGCCATTTCACGACCGATGTCGGCTATTGAGTTTTCTATTCAATCCCTGAATGAAATTTGCATGATGTCGATTAGGAAATGTTTGATCGGCGTGATCCGGTGATGCTTCTTTTTTAGACCTCGATCGGTCATCTCTCCATGACGACGTCCGCTATCATTTTTTTCGATCAACTTCCGTGAATAATGTTTTTTTTTTTGTTTTTGCTGGGGTGGGCGAACGTTTTCTTATCCTCCTAAATGAGAAGAACAACATGCCAGTGTCGGTCGGAACGAACCCTCGGTTGAGCTCGCACGGAAAAACCTAGCCGTCCTACGTTGTAAATTTTTTAGGCAACACCAAAACAAAAAACTTCCTCTACCGTAAATAAAAAAACATTATCGGCCAGCGTTTGTACAAGAAATTGCGCAATGTCGGCTGAAAGATATCAGTCGAGGCCATATAACGACCGACACCGGCCATTGGTTATTCTATTCAATCCCTGAATAACAATTGGATGATGTCGATTAGGAAATGTTCGATCGGCATCATCCCGTGAAGCTTCTTTTTTAGACCTCGATTGGTCGTCTTTCCTGGCCGACGCCGACTGTCATTTTTTTCGATCAATATCGGTGAATAATATTTTTTTTGCCGAGGTGGGCTAATGTTTTTCTGGCCGAATAAATCGGAACATGCCAGTTTCGGCCGAAACGAAACATCGGTTGAGCTCGCACGAAAATACCTAGCCGACCTACATTGTAAGTTTTTTATGCAACACTGAAACAAGAAAACTTCCCCTGCCGTAAGAAAAAACAGTATCGGCCAGCGAGCGTTTTTTATAAAAAAAATTGCGAAATGTCGGCTGAAAAATATCAGTCGGGGCCATTTCACGACCGATGTCGGCTATTGAGTTTTCTATTCAATCCCTGAATGAAATTTGCATGATGTCGATTAGGAAATGTTTGATCGGCGTGATCCGGTGATGCTTCATTTTTAGACCTCGATCGGTCATCTCTCCATGACGACGTCCGCCATCATTTTTTTCGATCAATTTCCGTGAATAATGTTTTTTTTTTTGTTTTTGCCGGGGTGGGCGAACGTTTTCTTATCCTCCTAAATGAGAAGAACAACATGCCAGTGTCGGTCGGAACGAACCCTCGGTTGAGCTCGCACGGAAAAACCTAGCCGTCCTACGTTGTAAATTTTTTAGGCAACACCAAAACAAAAAACTTCCTCTACCGTAAATAAAAAAACATTATCGGCCAGCGTTTGTAAAAGAAATTGCGCAATGTCGGCTGAAAGATATCAGTCCCGGCCATATAACGACCGACACCGGCCATTGGTTATTCTATTCAATCCCTGAAAGACAATTGGATGATGTCGATTAGGAAATGTTCGATCGGCATCATCCGGTGAAGCTTCTTTTTTAGACCTCGATCGGTCGTCTTTCCTGGCCGACGCCGACTGTCATTTTTTTCGATCAATATCGGTGAATAATATTTTTTTTGCCGAGGTGGGCTAATGTTTTCCTGGCCGAATAAATCGGAACATGCCAGTTTCGGCCGAAACGAAACATCGGTTGAGCTCGCACGGAAAAACCTAGCCGACCTACATTGTAAGTTTTTTATGCAACACCGAAACAAGAAAACTTCCCCTGCCGTAAGAAAAAACATTATCGGCCAGCGAGCGTTTTTTTTTAAAAAAAAATTGCGCAATGTCGGCTGAAAAATATCAGTCGGGGCCATTTCACGACCGATGTCGGCTATTGAGTTTTCTATTCAATCCCTGAATGAAATTTGCATGATGTCGATTAGGAAATGTTTGATCGGCGTGATCCGGTGATGCTTCTTTTTTAGACCTCGATCGGTCATCTCTCAATGACGACGTCCGCTATCATTTTTTTCGATCAATTTCCGTGAATAATGTTTTTTTTTTTGTTTTTGCCGGGGTGGGCGAACGTTTTCTTATCCTCCTAAATGAGAAGAACAACATGCCAGTGTCGGTCGGAACGAACCCTCGGTTGAGCTCGCACGGAAAAACCTAGCCGTCCTACGTTGTAAATTTTTTAGGCAACACCAAAACAAAAAACTTCCTCTACCGTAAATAAAAAACATTATCGGCCAGCGTTTGTAAAAGAAATTGCGCAATGTCGGCTGAAAGATATCAGTCGGGGCCATATAACGACCGACACCGGCCATTGTTTATTCTATTCAATCCCTGAATAACAATTGGATGATGTCGATTAGGAAATGTTCGATCGGCATCATCCGGTGAAGCTTCTTTTTTACACCTCGATTGGTCATCTTTCCAGGCCGACGCCGACTGTCATTTTTTTCGATAAATATTGGCGAATAATATTTTTTTGCCGAGGGGGGCTAATGTTTTCCTGGCGAATAAATCGGACCATGCCAGTTTCGGCCAAAACGAAACATCGGTTGAGCTCGCACAAAAAAACCTAGCCGACCTACATTGTAAGTTTTTTATGCAACACCGAAACAAGAAAACTTCCCCTGCCGTAAGAAAAAACATTATCGGCCACGACGTTTTAAAAAAATTGCGCAATGTGGCTGAAAATATCAGTCGGGCCATTCACGACCGATGTCGGCTATTGAGTTTTCTATTCAATCCTGAATAAATTGATGATGTCGATTAGGAAATGTTGATCGGCTCATCGGTGAGCTTCTTTTTTGACCTCGATCGTCTTTTCCTGGCGACGACTATCATATTTTGATAATATTTTTTTTGCCGAGTCTAATCCTCCAATAAATGAACATGCCAGTTCGGCGAACGAAACTCGGTTGAGCTCGCACGAAAAACCTAGCCCTACATTGTAATTTTTTATGCAACACCAAAAAAAAACTTCCCTGCCGTAAGAAAAAACATTATCGGAGCGAGCGTTTTTAAAAAAAAATTGCGCAATGTCGGCTGAAAAATATCAGTCGGGGCCATTTCACGACCGATGTCGGCTATTGAGTTTTCTATTCAATCCCTGAATGAAATTTGCATGATGTCGATTAGGAAATGTTTGATCGGCGTGATCCGGTGATGCTTCTTTTTTAGACCTCGATCGGTCATCTTCCATGCGACGTCCGCTATCATTTTTTTCGATCAATTTCCGTGAATAATGTTTTTTTTTTGTTTTTGCCGGGGTGGGCGAACGTTTTCTTATCCTCCTAAATGAGAAGAACAACATGCCAGTGTCGGTCGGAACGAACCCTTGGTTGAGCTCGCACGGAAAAACCTAGCCGTCCTACGTTGTAAATTTTTTAGGCAACACCAAAACAAAAAACTTCCTCTACCGTAAATAAAAAAACATTATCGTCCAGCGTTTGTAAAAGAAATTGCGCAATGTCGGCTGAAAGATATCAGTCCCGGCCATATAACGACCGACACCGGCCATTGGTTATTCTATTCAATCCCTGAATAACAATTGGATGATGTCGATTAGGAAATGTTCGATCGGCATCATCCGGTGAAGCTTCTTTTTTAGACCTCGATCGGTCGTCTTTCCTGGCCGACGCCGACTGTCATTTTTTTCGATCAATATCGGTGAATAATATTTTTTTTGCCGAGGTGGGCTAATGTTTTCTGGCCGAATAAATCGGAACATGCCAGTTTCGGCCGAAACGAAACATCGGTTGAGCTCGCACGAAAAAACCTAGCCGACCTACATTGTAAGTTTTTTATGCAACACCGAAACAAGAAAACTTCCCCTGCCGTAAGAAAAAACATTATCGGCCAGCGAGCGTTTTTTTTAAAAAAAATTGCGCAATGTCGGCTGAAAAATATCAGTCGGGGCCATTTCACGACCGATGTCGGCTATTGAGTTTTCTATTCAATCCCTGAATGAAATTTGCATGATGTCGATTAGGAAATGTTTGATCGGCGTGATCCGGTGATGCTTCATTTTTAGACCTCGATCGGTCATCTCTCCATGACGACGTCCGCTATCATTTTTTTCGATCAATTTCCGTGAATAATGTTTTTTTTTTTGTTTTTGCCGGGGTGGGCGAACGTTTTCTTATCCTCCTAAATGAGAAGAACAACATGCCAGTGTCGGTCGGAACGAACCCTCGGTTGAGCTCGCACGGAAAAACCTAGCCGTCCTACGTTGTAAATTTTTTAGGCAACACCAAAACAAAAAACTTCCTCTACCGTAAATAAAAAAACATTATCGGCCAGCGTTTGTAAAAGAAATTGCGCAATGTCGGCTGAAAGATATCAGTCCCGGCCATATAACGACCGACACCGGCCATTGTTATTCTATTCAATCCCTGAAAGACAATTGGATGATGTCGATTAGGAAATGTTCGATCGGCATCATCCCGTGAAGCTTCTTTTTTAGACCTCGATCGGTCGTCTTTCCTGGCCGACGCCGACTGTCATTTTTTTCGATCAATATCGGTGAATAATATTTTTTTTGCCGAGGTGGGCTAATGTTTTCCTGGCCGAATAAATCGGAACATGCCAGTTTCGGCCGAAACGAAACATCGGTTGAGCTCGCACGGAAAAACCTAGCCGACCTACATTGTAAGTTTTTTATGCAACACCGAAACAAGAAAACTTCCCCTGCCGTAAGAAAAAACAGTATCGGCCAGCGAGCGTTTTTTATAAAAAAAATTGCGAAATGTCGGCTGAAAAATATCAGTCGGGGCCATTTCACGACCGATGTCGGCTATTGAGTTTTCTATTCAATCCCTGAATGAAATTTGCATGATGTCGATTAGGAAATGTTTGATCGGCGTGATCCGGTGATGCTTCTTTTATAGACCTCGATCGGTCATCTCTCCATGCCGACGTCCGCTATCATTTTTTTCGATCAATTTCCGTGAATAATGTTTTTTTTTGTTTTTTCCAGGGTGGGCGAACGTTTTCTTATCCTCCTAAATGAGAAGAACAACATGCCAGTGTCGGTCGGAACGAACCCTCGGTTGAGCTCGCACGGAAAAACCTAGCCGTCCTACGTTGTAAATTTTTTAGGCAACACCAAAACAAAAAACTTCCTCTACCGTAAATAAAAAAACATTATCGGCCAGCGTTTGTAAAAGAAATTGCGCAATGTCGGCTGAAAGATATCAGTCGGGGCCATATAAGACCGACACCGGCCATTGTTTATTCTATTCAAACCCTGAATAACAATTGGATGATGTCGATTAGGAAATGTTCGATCGGCATCATCCGGTGAAGCTTCTTTTTTAGACCTCGATCGGTCGTCTTTCCTGGCCGACGCCGACTGTCATTTTTTTCGATCAATATCGGTGAATAATATTTTTTTGCCGAGGTGGGCTAATGTTTTCTTGCCGAATAAATCGGAACATGCCAGTTTCGGTCGAAACGAAACATCGGTTGAGCTCGCACGAAAAAACCTAGCCGACCTACATTGTAAGTTTTTTATGCAACACCGAAACAAGAAAACTTCCCCTTCGTAAGAAAAAACATTATCGGCCAGCGAGCGTTTTTTTTTAAAAAAATTGCGCAATGTCGGCTGAAAAAATCAGTCGGGGCCATTTCACGACCGATGTCGGCATTGAGTTTTCTATTCAATCCCTGAATGAAATTTGCATGATGTCGATTAGGAAATGTTTGATCGGCGTGATCCGGTGATGCTTCTTTTTTAGACCTCGATCGGTCATCTCTCCATGCCGACGTCCGCTATCATTTTTTTCGATCAATTTCGGAATAATGTTTTTTTTTTTTTTTTTGCCGGGGTGGGCAACGTTTTCTTATCCTCCAAATAAAGAACATGCCAGTGGTCGAACGAATCGTGACTCGACGAAAACTACCTACTTGTATTTTTAGAAAAAACAAAAAAAAAAAAAAATAGCGGTAAAAAAATGCGCATGTCGCTGAAAATAGTCGGCCATTCGACGATCGGCATTGGTTTTCTATTCAATCCCTGAATGAAATTGATGATGTCGATTAGGAATGTTTGATCGGCTATCCGGTGATGCTTCTTTTTTAGACCTCGATCGGTCATCTTCCATGCGACGTCGCTATCATTTTTTCGATCAATTCGAGATAATTTTTTTTTTTTTTTTTTGCCGGGTGGCGTTTTTTATCCTCCAAAATAGGAACATGCCAGTTCGGCGAACGAACCTCGGTTGAGCTCGCACGGAAAAACCTAGCCGTCCTACGTTGTAAATTTTTTAGCAACACCAAAAAAAAACTTCCCTACCGTAAAAAAAAACATTATCGGCCAGCGTTTGTAAAAGAAATTGCGCAATGTCGGCTGAAAGATATCAGTCGGGGCCATATAACGACCGACACCGGCCATTGTTTATTCTATTCAATCCCTGAATAACAATTGGATGATGTCGATTAGGAAATGTTCGATCGGCATCATCCGGTGAAGCTTCTTTTTTAGACCTCGATAGGTCGTCTTTCCTGGCCGACGCCGACTGTCATTTTTTTCGATCAATATCGGTGAATAATATTTTTTTTGCCGAGGTGGGCTAATGTTTTCCGAGCCGAATAAATCGGAACATGCCAGTTTCGGCCGAAACGAAACATCGGTTGAGCTCGCACGAAAAAACCTAGCCGACCTACATTGTAAGTTTTTTATGCAACACCGAAACAAGAAAACTTCCCCTGCCGTAAGAAAAAACATTATCGGCCAGCGAGCGTTTTAAAAAAAAAAAATTGCGCAATGTTGGCTGAATAATATCAGTCGGGGCCATTTCACGACCGATGTCGGCTATTGAGTTTTCTATTCAATCCCAGAATAACAATTGGATGATGTCGATTAGGAAATGTTCGATCGGCATCATCCGGTGAAGCTTCTTTTTTGACCTCGATCGGTCGTCTTTCCTGGCCGACGACGACTATCATTTTTTTTTATCAATATCGGTGAATAATATTTTTTTGCCGAGGTGGGCTAATGTTTTCCTGGCCGAATAAATGGGAACATGCCAGTTTCGGCCGAAACGAAACATCGGTTGAGCTCGCACGAAAAAACCTAGCCGACCTACATTGTAAGTTTTTTATGCAACACCAAAACAAGAAAACTTCCCCTGCCGTAAGAAAAAACATTATCGGCCAGCGAGCGTTTTTTAAAAAAAAAATTTGCGCAATGTCAGCTGAAAAATATCAGTCGGGGCCATTTCACGACCGATGTCGGCTATTGAGTTTTCTATTCAATCCCTGAATGAAATTTGCATGATGTCGATTAGGAAATGTTTGATCGGCGTGATCCGGTGATGCTTCTTTTTTAGACCTCGATCGGTCATCTTTCCATGCCGACGTCCGCTATCATTTTTTTCGATCAATTTCCATGAATAATGTTTTTTTTTGTTTTTTCCGGGGTGGGCGAACGTTTTCTTATCCTCCTAAATGAGAAGAACAACATGCCAGTGTCGGTCGGAACGAACCCTCGGTTGAGCTCGCACGGAAAAACCTAGCCGTCCTAAGTTGTAAATTTTTTAGGCAACACCAAAACAAAAAGCTTCCTCTACCGTAAATAAAAAAACATTATCGGCCAGCGTTTGTAAAAGAAATTGCGCAATGTCGGCTGAAAGATATCAGTCGGGGCCATATAAGGACCGACACCGGCCATTGTTTATTCTATTCAAACCCTGAATAAAAATTGGATGATGTCGATTAGGAAATGTTCGATCGGCATCATCCGGTGAAGCTTCTTTTTTAGACCTCGATCGGTCGTCTTTCCTGGCCGACGCCGACTGTCATTTTTTTCGATCAATATCGGTGAATAATATTTTTTTGCCGAGGTGGGCTAATGTTTTCTTGCCGAATAAATCGGAACATGCCAGTTTCGGTCGAAACGAAACATCGGTTGAGCTCGTACGAAAAAACCTAGCCGACCTACATTGTAAGTTTTTTATGCAACACCGAAACAAGAAAACTTCCCCTGCTGTAAGAAAAAACATTATCGGCCAGCGAGCGTTTTTTTTTTTAAAATTGCGCAATGTCGGGCTGTAAAAAATCAGTCGGGGCCATTTCACGACCGATGTCGGCTATTGAGTTTTCTATTCAATCCCTGAATGAAATTTGCATGATGTCGATTAGGAAATGTTTGATCGGCGTGATCCGGTGATGCTTCTTTTTTAGACCTCGATCGGTCATCTCTCCATGCCGACGTCCGCTATCATTTTTTTCGATCAATTTCCGAGAATAATGTTTTTTTTTTTGTTTTTGCCGGGGTGGGCCAACGTTTTCTTATCCTCCAAAATGAGAAGAACAACATGCCAGTGTCGGTCGGAACGAACCCTCGGTTGAGCTCGCACGGAAAAACCTAGCCGTCCTACGTTGTAAATTTTTTAGGCAACACCAAAACAAAAAGCTTCCTCTACCGTAAATAAAAAAACATTATCGGCCAGCGTTTGTAAAAGAAATTGCGCAATGTCGGCTGAAAGATATCAGTCGGGGCCATATAAGGACCGACACCGGCCATTGTTTATTCTATTCAAACCCTGAATAACAATTGGATGATGTCGATTAGGAAATGTTCGATCGGCATCATCCGGTGAAGCTTCTTTTTTAGACCTCGATCGGTCGTCTTTCCTGGCCGACGCCGACTGTCATTTTTTTCGATCAATATCGGTGAATAATATTTTTTTGCCGAGGTGGGCTAATGTTTTCTTGCCGAATAAATCGGAACATGCCAGTTTCGGTCGAAACGAAACATCGGTTGAGCTCGCACGAAAAAACCTAGCCGACCTACATTGTAAGTTTTTTATGCAACACCGAAACAAGAAAACTTCCCCTGCTGTAAGAAAAAACATTATCGGCCAGCGAGCGTTTTTTTTTTAAAAAATTGCGCAATGTCGGGCTGAAAAAAATCAGTCGGGGCCATTTCACGACCGATGTCGGCTATTGAGTTTTCTATTCAATCCCTGAATGAAATTTGCATGATGTCGATTAGGAAATGTTTGATCGGCGTGATCCGGTGATGCTTCTTTTTTAGACCTCGATCGGTCATCTCTCCATGCCGACGTCCGCTATCATTTTTTTCGATCAATTTCCGAGAATAATGTTTTTTTTTTTTGTTTTTGCCGGGGTGGGCCAACGTTTTCTTATCCTCCAAAATGAGAAGAACAACATGCCAGTGTCGGTCGGAACGAACCCTCGGTTGAGCTCGCACGGAAAAACCTAGCCGTCCTAAGTTGTAAATTTTTTAGGCAACACCAAAACAAAAAGCTTCCTCTACCGTAAATAAAAAAACATTATCGGCCAGCGTTTGTAAAAGAAATTGCGCAATGTCGGCTGAAAGATATCAGTCGGGGCCATATAACGACCGACACCGGCCATTGTTTATTCTATTCAATCCCTGAATAACAATTGGATGATGTCGATTAGGAAATGTTCGATCGGCATCATCCGGTGAAGCTTCTTTTTTAGACCTCGATAGGTCGTCTTTCCTGGCCGACGCCGACTGTCATTTTTTTCGATCAATATCGGTGAATAATATTTTTTTTGCCGAGGTGGGCTAATGTTTTCCTGGCCAAATAAATCGGAACATGCCAGTTTCGGCCGAAACGAAACATCGGTTGAGCTCGCACGAAAAAACCTAGCCGACCTACATTGTAAGTTTTTTATGCAACACCGAAACAAGAAAACTTCCGCTGCCGTAAGAAAAAACATTATCGGCCAGCGAGCATTTTTTTTTAAAAAAAATTGCGCAATGTCGGTTGAAGAATATCAGTCGGGGCCATTTCACGACCGATGTCGGCTATTGAGTTTTCTATTCAATCCCTGAATGAAATTTGCAAGATGTCAATTAGGAAATGTTTGATCGGCGTTGTCATACCCTAATTTCGTCCGGGGACCTTTGCTTGATGACATGCGACCATTCTTTGGTCCTTGTGAGGTGCTTGGCACCCATCATTAGGCAATTTATGAAATTCCAGGACATGCCAAAAAACCAAAAAATATTGATGCACAATCCGTAAGTTTCCGTGACACACCGGAAATCAAATGGAAGCATCGTTGCATAATTAAGTGAGATTCCGTAACATTCCGTAAGTCAAAAGGGGGATGATTATGTAATCCGCAAGGTTCCGTAACATTACGGAAAGAAAACAAGTATCGTTACGAGATTCGTAAGTTTCCGTAACTTTACGAAAAAAGAATCACCAAAAAAGGTAAGGGGGTGAACTTATCAAGATAGGGGTGTAAATAGCAATTCAAATCTAGGCCCTTCTAGAACATTTTGGAAGTTGGGTTGCTTAAGGAGGAAGCAACTGGGCGGCAAGCTCCTCCACGTTTTTGAAAAATGGTTTTCGGGGCTTCCGCGGCTTCCGTAATACTTCCGTAAAATTTCCGAAAACCTTGGGTAAGCATATTCCACTTAACATTGGTAAAAGGGAAAAGAAAAAAGATGAAAATCAAATTCGAAAACAGTTCCGTAAGGCTTCCGTAACTTTTCCGTAAAATACGAAAAGGGGGGTGAACTTAGTAATTCGGGTGCGCTTAGAAATCTTCTTCATTAAGTCTTTGGGCGGCAAGCACCTCCTTTTTTTTTCTATAAATAGGGGAGGGGGAGCTGTTTCAAAATGTTCAGCCCCTTTGGCACTTCTCTCTCTTTCGAATTTGCTTGGAAAAATCATTTCCGTGAAGAAAAATCAAGTCGAAGTACTTCCGTAACGCTTCCGTAAGCGATTCTGTGAAAATTCTTCATCGTTCTTCGTCGTTCTTCACCGTTCTTCATCCGTTCTTCGTTCGTTCTTCGTTCTTCAACGGGTAAGTTTTCGAATCCGAGACTTTCAATTCATTTCTTGTTTTGTGTACTTTCACTTTAATTTCGTTTACTTTCAGTTTTCTTTTCTTCAGTTTTTAATGTGCTTTAACCATTTATTTAAGCCGTTTTCTCGTCTAATAAATGATAAAATGAATTTCAACCGATCATTTGTGTTGTAATCTCGTTTAATCACTGTTAAAACGAAATCTAACCGATCATTCACGCTATAACCTCGGTTAAACCAAAAAAAGTAAAATAATAATAAAATAATCAAAATATCTTGAAAAATAATAATAAAATAATCAAAATATCTTTGAATAAAATAATAAAAAAAATCAATCGGACGTTTTTCTTTGGAAGTTTCCTTGAATGAATTGATTAATAACCAAAGTGAAACTAAGACTAAAATCAACTCACAAATCAAGTTTTTTTCCGAAAAATCACTAAAAACCGTTTTAAGGTCCAGCGCCTTAAACGGTCCTCTTTGCTTTTATCGGTTAACATGGACCGTTCAAAAGCATAAAATCAACATGTAACTTTACCGCTTTTGCAAGAACTACGTAGGTCTGATTTCCTCATCGCAATTGAGGATACGTAGGAGCAAAAGCCCCGCTTTTGTCGACCACCCCAAGAGATCGTTAATGGTCCAAATGCCTTAACGTTTCTCTCCTTTCAAAAACAAGAGATCGTTAATGGTCCAACGCCTTAACGTTTCTCCCCTTTCAAAATCAAAAGACCGTTTAATGGTTCAACACCTTAAATGACCTTTTGTTCAATAAAAACATATTTTGCAAAAAAGACAAAAAACAACTTAACCAAACACTTTGTTCCGAAAGAACTACGTAGGTCTGATTTCCTCATCACAAATTGAGGAATACGTAGGAGCAAAGGGAAACACCCTTGTCGACCACAAAAAAGAAAAATATAAAAAGGGTATAAAGGATATAAGAACATAAAAGGGAACATAAAAATCAAAGTCATGTTTGCACATTCGATTAAAGGCTACCGTCCCTTGGGACGGACGTGTGGGGTGCTAATACCTTCCCCGTGCGTAAATACAACTCCCGAACCTTTCAACTTAAAAGTTCGTAGATCGCGTCTTTTCCGGTTTTTCCGACGTTTTCCTCAAATAAACGTTGGTGGCGACTCCGCGCGTATTCCTTTCGTGGAACACGCATCCCGCGAGTCACGCGTCGCCCTCCCGCCGAAGGGTAGGTTGCGACAGTTGGCGACTCCACTGGGGACTATTTTTAGAGAGTTAGGCCATTTAACCTTGTGCAATGTTTTACCGTGACTTATCCCTTTGTTGGTTTTCCTTTATTATGTTCTTGTATATATAACTCTTTGATGCTTTCAGTGCATTTTTGTATGCATGAGGTAAATATTTATTCATTTGATGCACACAAACACTAACACTATTTGCACACACGGTGAGTTGAAAAAGGGCCCTATACCCGGGTTCGTGGGAACATAAGGAGTGGAGGTGAATCTGTGATCATGCTAGGTCTCCGACTTGCTTGATTACAGTGAACCCTCATCTAGAGCTTTTCTCTTTGAAAACATATTGTTGCTAGTAGTCCCTACTGCTGCATTATGTTCTTCGAAGAGGATGATACCTCTAGAAACCATCAAGAGAGATATGACTACCTTGGGGATTATCACTAAAAGCCTAGTTAGCTCTCTCCCTTATAGGTCCCTTAAATAGGGGCACGGAGCAAACACGCTGCGTGCCATTTTTCACACTGCCATGCATAAGTATCATATACCCTTTTGCTTATATTTGTTTGTGAATATTATCGTACTATGTACATCCCCGTGTTGTGCCTTTCGCATATGCATCATGCGTGGGTTTCGTCTTTGATCCCCTCACTTTAGCAAACCGACGGAGGGTCCGTGTCGCCTTCTTAAAAAACATGCGTTGGGTGCCATGCTGCCCAAACGTTGTATCCAAGAAGGAAACAATTTCTCGGGCTCCCGTATCCGTAAAATGCATTCATATCATGCATCGCATAAGCATCTCTTCATAACATCATAATGAACATATCGTTCCTGCATTTGTCCGTTATCATATGCCAGCCTCACATTTTGCATGAGTCATTGCATCATCATGCATATGCGTTCAACATACTTTTTGTTCTACAAAATGCATACCTTTTGTTTTCATGTTTGCTCATGCATGAGCCTTGCATTTTCCTCTACAAAACGAAAACAAAAAAAGGAAGCATGAAAATTCATGATGCATTCTTGGTTGCATATATTCGGTACCATGAGCCAACCATGTTGGGATCATAAACCCGTTTCACAACAACAAAACAAAATAATTGAACATGGTACCTAATGCATGGTTAACTAGGAAATGGTGTTTCTTCGGGCATCTCAATTTCATAATTACATTTTCCATGCATAGCTTAAAGTATGCCCGAGTCATTCATCCCTATGAGATGTTGTTGAAATATTGGCGATCAGAATTGCCATTCCTTGGATTATAGGGTTGAACCAAGCTCATGCTTTTATAAAAAGGTTCATCAAGTCAAGTTGAAATATGGAAGTAACCGTCTTGCAAAATTGGGGCAAAAGATGAATCGAGTCACATCACTGCTTCGTTTACTGCCAAACATATTTAGGATTGTTGATGTCCTTGTTACTTCCAGTTTCACCTTGACAAAGATGTCATGGACCATGTTGAAAATCTAAATTGATTCAACCCCATATCCTGCGTAAAAATTCGCAATACTTCAACTGTACATCATTCGCATACATCCATGCTTTTCATTGGTTGCATTGCTCATTGCATTATTTCCTTGAAAAATAAAATAAAATAAAATAAAATGAACTTAATCATTGTTATCAAAAAAAAAAAAAAAACATGCTTTACGGCATCCTCACCGAACTTGTGCTAGAGCTAGAGTAATGGGTGAAGTAGAGGAGATACAAGAGAAGATGAAGGCCGACATGGAGGCCATTAAAGAGAAAATGGCCACAATGATGGAGGCCATGATGAGCGTGAAGAAGATAATGGAAGCCAATGCGGTTGCAATTGCCGCTACCAGCGTTGTTGCTAAGGTGAACCTGATGTCCCCATCCGGCATCAACCAAATGAATCATCCAACCTCAGATATGGTAGGCAAAGATTTGGGAAGTACGGGCAGCCCCCATAATGTACAAATTCAAAACGAGCACGCCTTCCCGCCATATGGCTTGCCTCTCAACTATACGCCACCCAAAGTGGCGTACACTCCCAATAAGAATGTCAATAACTCCACTCCTATACCCATTGAGAGCCAACAACCCCAAACTGATCATGCACATGTCTCTTAAACCGTGGGGGGGACACATGAAATTCCCCACCACAATCTAGCCGACTTCGAGCCTTGCCTCGGATATGCCACGGAAGGGCAAGCAGTTGGTGGTATACCCCTACAAAACCCTTTGGAAGGCCCTCAGTATCACCCACAACTACACCTCTTGCATTCCACGACAAGTAAAAACCCTCATGCTATGGCAGAAATGGGAAAGTTGGATCATCTAGAGGAAAGGCTCAGGGCCATTGAAGGAGGTGAAGATTATGCCTTTGCTAACCTAAAAGAGTTGTTCCTAGAACCCAATATCATCACCCCTCCCAAGTTCAAGGTGCTGGACCTTGACAAGTACAAGGGGACTACTTGTCCCAAGAACCATCTAAAGATGTATTGTTAGAAGATGGGGGAATACGCAAAAGATGAGGAATTGCTAATACATTCCTTCCATGAAAGTCTTACTGGGGTAGCTGTTACCTGGTACACTAACTTGGAACCTTCCCGAGTCCATTCTTGGAAGGACCTAATGGTTGCCTTTGTTAGGCAGTATTAGTACAATTTTGATATGGTTCTGGATAGGATGCAACTACAGAACATTTGCAAAAAGGGGGACGGATCTTTCAAAGAACATGCCCAAAAGGTGGAGGGATCTGGCGGCCCAAGTGGTACCCCCAATGATGGAAAGGGAGACGATAATCGTGATGGTAGACACATTATCGATACTCTACTATGAAAAGATGGTGGGCTACGCACCCTCAAAGCTTTGCGGATTTGGTCTTCGCCAGTGAAAGGATCGAAGTGGATCTGAAAAGAGGCAAATTTAATCATCCTGCTTAGACGAATGAGAAAACTGGGGCAAATAAAGAGGGTGAGGATGAGGGAGAAACCCATGCTGTGACTGCCATTCCTATACGGCCAAGTTTCCCACCAACCCAACAATGTCATTACTCAGCCAATAACAAACCTCCTCCTTACCCCACCACCCAGTTATCCACAAAGGCCATCCCTAAATCAACCACAAAGTCTGTCTACCGCACTTCCAATGACGAAGACCACCTTTAGCACAAACCAAAAAAAAACACCAACAAAAAGGAATTTTGCAGCAAAAAGCCTGTAGGGTTCACCCCAAATTCCGTTGTCATATGCTAAACTTGATCCCATATCTACTTGATAATTCAATGGTAGCCATAACCCTAGCCAAGGTTCATCAACCTCCATTTCTCCGAGAATACGACTCGAACGCAACGTGTGCTTGTCACGGAGAAGCCCCGGGGCGTTCCATTGAGCATTGTAGGGCTCTGAAGCGTAAGGTGCAAGGTCTAATTGATACGGGCTGGCTGAAATTTGAGGAGAATCGCTTGTTGAATCCTAACATTAACAAGCAACACCATACATGGGGTAATTCTGGAAGCTGTTGTTATGACTCATCAGGATTTTCAAGTTTATGCCATAAACCACAGTTACAATGTTAAATGATATAGATAAAATGGACATCCTCTCACGAACATATCTTTGCTTATTCAACTTCCACCGGAATGTGAGTGTAAGCCATTGGTCTGTTTGCTCAAGCAACCTGCGCTCCTGAGTGTTGACTTCCAAGACCGTTCAATCAGAGATTACTCATCTTGCACGTTGGTGGGGGTGCCGTAAAACAACGAGCAAAGTTCAAAACAAATAAGTTTCAAAATAAAAAATAAAAAGGCATTTGATTGACTGTGTTTTCAAGTAAAAATATAGACGTTCATGTGACCTCATTTTGTCTTTTTAGAGAGAAGTGAGTTATCAAGAATAGGATGTTGGACAAATGGCCTCAGTTACCTTGAGAAGAAGAGGGGATTGAATTAAGATACGAATATTATTCCCCAATTAAACTTTCACTCTCTCTTTTCGGATTAACAATGCACATAGGGACAACCCTTCCCTTGTGTTCAAGAATCCTCTACTACAAGAGACCCACGGTCTCTTAATCCCTTTTCAGAAATAAGAAGAAGAAATCTCTCTTAAAAGGGATAGATTGTACAATGAAGACCAATCAAAATTCCTTATTGAATAAGCAAGTGGTTGACCAAGGAATCTTTTTGAGAGGATAAGACATTTCAGTTCAGAAATACTCTTGATCTTTCGAGAGGATAAAACTGTTTGGGCAATAAAAACTTTCTTTAAAACATTTTGAATGGCCGTTCATAAAACATTTGAATAGATATGTCTCTTGGAAATTATTTTCTGAAAATCCCCTCTGGTAATCAATTACAAGACTTATGTAATCGATTACAGGTTTTAAAAATTTGAATTAAAACATTTTCAACTAATGGTAATCGATTACCAGAGAGCAAATCTCAATTTGAAATGATAGAATTCTTTGGTCAAACCTTTTGTTTGTTTCAATTTGGAAACTTCTTCCTAAAGATTCTAAGAGATCAAACTTGATCATATGTCTTGATTTTCTTGGATTCTAGTCTTGAATAAAACTTAGAAGCACTTGATCCTTTAGCATCATCAAGACATCAAAACATCTTGCTTCTACATAGGAGTCATTTGACTTAATCCATCAACTGAAAAATCCTTCAACTATTTCTCGTCCTTGGAAAATTCTTTTTGCAAGAATCAATTGCGTCTTTCATTCTTCCTCACTACGAGGTTGTGAAAACAAGACAACAATTGGTACCTCTAAGCCCTACACTGGGGCAATGAAAGGCCCCATGCATAAACCTCAAACGAACCTAGGGGCAGATTAGAAGTTCTCACTCAATAGGTTCCCAGCTACAAGGTCATGACGAAAGACAACGATTGGTACCTCAAAGCCTTACACTGGGGCAATGAGGGGCACCGTGCATGAGCCTCAAGTGAACATAGGGGCCGATCAAAAGTTCTCACCCATCGATGTTTTTAACAAAAAAAAGGGGGGGACAAACCCTAGGATTTCAATGGATTGATCAAACATCAAACGACTCCATTGCCGTCACTCCAAAATGGTCAAGTGACTAAATCAAACAGAACACACACTCTGAGGGAGTTCCCGGAGAGATTTGCAAAAAAGATAGGATGAGGTTGCATGAATTATCACCTCTTTCAAAAGGACAGTCAATCTGTGTTTTCCAAAAAAAATTAAATCAAAATCAAAAATCACAAAATAGGGAAAGAATGTCATGAACATTGTACAACTTTCCATTACATTGCATTGTTTCAAATGAAGTCCGCATTTACCAAATTTCACGACAAAGGTTGCATGCATCTGCATCCCTAAAAATCATGTTGACTACATAGATTCCCTACATCTAAATGTCCAAATCTTTTGAATTTGGGATGACCGGCTCTCTCGATGAGTCGATCTCTTGCTTTCTCATAAGGGTGGACCCTTGGGTACTAGTTACCCTCACCGTTGAGAGGACTACACGTCCTCGCCTTGAGAGGACTACACGTCCTCACCATCGGAGGGCTGCACGCCCTCACCTCCAGAGGACTACATGTCCTCGCCTTGAGTGGGCTACGCGTCCTCACCTTGGGTACTAGTACCCTCACCTTAAGAGGGCTACATGCCCTCGCCATCAGAGGACTGCATGTCCTCACCTTGAGAGGACTACACGTCCTCGCCAACAAAGGGCTGCATTCCCTCACCTTGAAGAGGACTACACATCCTCGCCAACAGAGGGCTGCACGCCCTCACCTCCAAAGGACTACACATCTTCGCCTTGAGAGGGCTGCACGCCCTCACCTTTAGAGGGCTACGTGTCCTCATTTTCAGTGTGCTCCACATCCGCACCTTAAGAGAATTTAAGGTCCTCTATCCTTAAATGCTTAACCAAGACTTGCACTCCCGGTTAAGGGACCAGTAGTTTCCTTTTCACGGTTCCTGGGCCACCCCTTGATATTGGAGGAGGGCCAACTGTGCGAGCACAACCAGAGAGGGAGGCTATCACACAGCTACTATGCATACCGGGGCAAGATTTCACCCGTGCCGCTGCAAAGAGACGAGTGCGGATCATGCGCACCAACATGACCACTCTTACACAGATATAGATGACATTGCTACTTAGCAACATTCTGCCCAGCGACCGCAATGCCAATCCCCCCTGCAAAAGTATCAGTTGGTCTGTGTCGTCCCGACATGGGTAAGTATGCATATGGTTCAACTGATTTCTGATGCCATCTATTGTTTGCAGGGATCGCACCCACAAAGACACCCAGTGGACCTGAAAAAGTCAAACAGGGCCCTGGGGTTTCCAGCTCTGGTTACGGGCCTCTATCAGTCCTATAGGGTGCCCGTACCCCCCCCGGCAAGGTCACGTCATCATAGGTAAGTATGCACATCGCTCAACTGATTTCTGATTTCATCTATTGTTTGCAGGGATCGCGCCTGCAAGACACCCAGTGGACCCGAAGAAGTCCAACAGGGTCTTGGAGTTGTCAAGCTCTAATTACGGGTCTCTGTCAGTTCTACGGAGTACCTGTCACCTCCAGCAAGGGCATCATGCCCCCTATTAATCGAGCTTTCATCAAGAAGTACTGCGCCCCCAGGCAGGCGCAGGGCGAAACACCACAGCAGCATTGGGATGGCCGGTAGCGGGCAATAGACACACCGCCACCACCTCTGGAGTTCACCTCAGCTCATCCGCAAAAAGGTTAGAGCGTTGCCTACGACACATGGCCGACCAGCAAGCGACCAAGTCCAAAGCCAAAGGTAAGCAAAGTACTAGGTCCGTGATCTACAAGTCATAAGGCGTCCAGCTCAAGACGTTAAAGAAGCGCTACTAGGAGGCAACCTAGTACCTTTTAAATTTCTGCCTGCTATTTGATCACTTTTTATAGTAGGACGCACCTAGTTGCTCATGATCCTGGGGATTTAAATAAAACGAGCACAAGCTCGAAAGGTAGTCATACCTTACAAAATATATATATGTATGTTTAGGTAGAAAGATACCTTAGATATGCATGTATGTAACACAAAAATACTTCACAAAATATATATATGTATGCTTAGGTAGAAAGATACCTTAGATATGCATGTATGTAAACAAAAACACACTTCACAAAATGTATATATGTATGTTTAGGTAGAGAGATACCTTAGATATGCATGTATATAGCAAAAAGATACCTCCCAAAACATATATATGTATGTTTAGGTAGCAAGATACCTTGGATATGCATGTATATAGCAAAAATACCTCACAAAAATATGCACATGTTTAGGTAGCAAAATACCTCATGAAAAAAAAAAGAAAAAAAAACAAACAAGAAAAAGAAATAAACAACATGCTTTTGAAAAGAGATGACTTCCAACTTTTCTTTGAAAAAAATTCACTGATCATAACTAGTTTTTGAAAAAATGTGTATACACCTGAAGGGTGAATGCTGTGAAGATTTTCCCAGACGCCCAAAATGGACTCGGATGAATGCACAAATTGATAAAAGAACATATTTTGGAAACGTTGGGTTGACTAAAATAGAGGAAATGAATCCTGAGCCCTAGCATCACATGACCATAAAAATTTGACACTTGAGTGTCCACATAGGTGCATGCATGACCAGTTTTGCATAAAGTTTCCAAATCATCATTTTTGCATTTGTGTCATGGAAATAATGTGGGGCATCCCTTTTATCCTTGAACCAAACCAAACCCTGACATGTATCATGTCTAGCCATTCTACAAGCTTTGAGCCAAAATCCTGACTCACCATAAACCTTGACCCAGGGTGAGAATGTCAATCCTTACCCTCGGAAGCAAAAAAAGAATAGAGGGGAAATTTCCAATCAAAGAAAAAGAGAAGGAAAATTTCCAATGAAAGCAAAAAAGGAAAAGAAGGAAAATTCCCCAATCAAAGAGTGGGAGAAAGCAAAAAAAGAAAAGAAGGAAAATTCCCCAATCAAAGAGTGGGAGAAAGCAAAAAGAAAAGAAAGGAAATTCCCAATCAAAGAATGGGAGAAAGTAAAAAGGAAGAAGAAGAAGGAAAGAAAGCTCCTGATCAAGGATCGAAAGAAAACAGAAGAAAAGTGCAGAGAGGTCTTTGGACCGGACAATATCTGAACAATACAGAATTGCCACCAAATGAACGAAAAAAGAAGGAAAGGGAACCACGACCTAAAATAGTCTTCTCCCTTTGATTACCAACCAAAATCCCGTGCGCTAGCGACCTTTTTTTCTCGCCCCGCACTAAACAAAAAAAAAAACAGAAAAAGAAAAAGCCAGAAAAATCAAAAGCCAAAAACACACAAAAGCCTAAAGAAGAACCCACCAAAAGAACCCATTCCCAAGGGAAGCCCTATTGATCCATGATCACGCATGTGATTTTTGATTTGATAGGAAATAATTTGCAAAGTCAAGTCATGACATATCTATGGTTCGGAATTAGGATGAAACACTTACCTGTGCGAGATTGATACACTTTGAGTGATTTCTTCTATTTTTGTCGAACCCGGTGTTTCCTCTAAATGGTCATTTAGAAACGAAATGCTAACATCCAAAATCTCATTTATGGTTATAGGAGATTTCATCAGCAGACTCTCCTTTCCCGGTAGACGCATTGTTTTTCACTCAAAAAAGCACATGCTGCTCTAAATCAGTTGGAATATTTGTCTCTTTGCTAAAGCATGTTTGCATTTTAGTGGAGAAAACACCGAGACTTTTTCAAGTCTCACAAGTTATCCAGAACTACGTAGGTCTGAGTTCCTCATTGGAGGATACGTAGGAGCAAGAGCCTCGCTTTTGTCGACCACACCGCCTTTTGTCGCCATGACTCAAGAGCTGGTAGCCCGCGGAGACACCTTACGGTTATCCGCACCTCGTCATTTAGTGACCCCAAGTGTGATTGATGAGCAGAGGCCAATGTGGTCATCTGCGCCTTTTCCGGAGATGTCAGCATTTTCCGATGGAGACTTTTCAAGTCTCACAAGTTATCCAGAACTACGTAGGTCTGAGTTCCTCATTGGAGGATACGTAGGAGCAAGAGCCTTGCTTTTGTCGGCCGCCCCATAATCTTTGTCATACTGACCCTGAGGTCATGTGACGTGCACCCATGATACGCGGAGATACCTTACGGTTATCCGCACCCTTGTATCATCCAGAGGCGGCGGGCCCGATGATACGCGGAGATACCTTACGGTTATCCGCACCCTTTTGTCATCCAGAGGCGGCGGGCCCGATGACAAGCAGAGACCAAGTTTGGTCATTCTGCACACATGATACGCGGAGATACCTTACGGTTATCCGCACCCCTTTGCTAGGCAGACACAGTTGTGTCCGATGGCAAGCAGAGACCAAGTTTGGTCATTCTGCACACATGATACGCGGAGATACCTTACGGTTATCCGCACCCCTTTGCTAGGCAGACACAGTTGTGTCCGATGGCAAGCAGAGACCAAGTTTGGTCATTCTGCACACATGATACGCGGAGATACCTTACGGTTATCCGCACCCCTTTGCTAGGCAGACACAGTTGTGTCCGATGGCAAGCAGAGACCAAGTTTGGTCATTCTGCACACATGATACGCGGAGATACCTTACGGTTATCCGCACCCCTTTGCTAGGCAGACACAGTTGTGTCCGATGGCAAGCAGAGACCAAGTTTGGTCATTCTGCACACATGATACGCGGAGATACCTTACGGTTATCCGCACCCTTGTATCATCCAGAGGCGGCGGGCCCGATGATACGCGGAGATACCTTACGGTTATCCGCACCCTTTTGTCATCCAGAGGCGGCGGGCCCGATGACAAGCAGAGACCAAGTTTGGTCATTCTGCACACATGATACGCGGAGATACCTTACGGTTATCCGCACCCCTTTGCTAGGCAGACACAGTTGTGTCCGATGGCAAGCAGAGACCAAGTTTGGTCATTCTGCACACATGATACGCGGAGATACCTTACGGTTATCCGCACCCCTTTGCTAGGCAGACACAGTTGTGTCCGATGGCAAGCAGAGACCAAGTTTGGTCATTCTGCACACATGATACGCGGAGATACCTTACGGTTATCCGCACCCCTTTGCTAGGCAGACACAGTTGTGTCCGATGGCAAGCAGAGACCAAGTTTGGTCATTCTGCACACATGATACGCGGAGATACCTTACGGTTATCCGCACCCCTTTGCTAGGCAGACACAGTTGTGTCCGATGGCAAGCAGAGACCAAGTTTGGTCATTCTGCACACATGATACGCGGAGATACCTTACGGTTATCCGCACCCCTTTGCTAGGCAGACACAGTTGTGTCCGATGGCAAGCAGAGACCAAGTTTGGTCATTCTGCACACATGATACGCGGAGATACCTTACGGTTATCCGCACCCCTTTGCTAGGCAGACACAGTTGTGTCCGATGGCAAGCAGAGACCAAGTTTGGTCATTCTGCACACATGATACGCGGAGATACCTTACGGTTATCCGCACCCCTTGCTAGGCAGACACAGTTGTGTCCGATGGCAAGCAGAGACCAAGTTTGGTCATTCTGCACCACATGATACGCGGAGATACCTTACGGTTATCCGCACCCCTTTGCTAGGCAGACACAGTTGTGTCCGATGGCAAGCAGAGACCAAGTTTGGTCATTCTGCACACATGATACGCGAGATACCTTACGGTTATCCGCACCCCTTTGCTAGGCAGACACAGTTGTGTCCGATGGCAAGCAGAGACCAAGTTTGGTCATTCTGCACACATGATACGCGGAGATACCTTACGGTTATCCGCACCCCTTTGCTAGGCAGACACAGTTGTGTCCGATGGCAAGCAGAGACCAAGTTTGGTCATTCTGCACACATGATACGCGGAGATACCTTACGGTTATCCGCACCCCTTTGCTAGCAGACACAGTTGTGTCCGATGGCAAGCAGAGACCAAGTTTGGTCATTCTGCACACATGATACGCGGAGATACCTTACGGTTATCCGCACCCCTTTGCTAGGCAGACACAGTTGTGTCCGATGGCAAGCAGAGACCAAGTTTGGTCATTCTGCACACATGATACGCGGAGATACCTTACGGTTATCCGCACCCTTTGCTAGGCAGACACAGTTGTGTCCGATGGCAAGCAGAGACCAAGTTTGGTCATTCTGCACACATGATACGCGGAGATACCTTACGGTTATCCGCACCCCTTTGCTAGGCAGACACAGTTGTGTCCCGATGGCAAGCAGAGACCAAGTTTGGTCATTCTGCACACATGATACGCGGAGATACCTTACGGTTATCCGCACCCCTTTGCTAGGCAGACACAGTTGTGTCCGATGGCAAGCAGAGACCAAGTTTGGTCATTCTGCACACATGATACGCGGAGATACCTTACGGTTATCCGCACCCCTTTGCTAGGCAGACACAGTTGTGTCCGGATGGCAAGCAGAGACCAAGTTTGGTCATTCTGCACCACATGATACGCGGAGATACCTTACGGTTATCCGCACCCCTTTGCTAGGCAGACACAGTTGTGTCCGATGGCACGCAGAGACCAAGTTCGGTCATTCTGCACACATGATACGCGGAGATACCTTACGGTTATCCGCACCCCTTTGCTATTTAGACACAGTTGTGTCCGATGGCACGCAGAGACCAAGTTTGGTCATTCTGCACACATGATACGCGGAGATACCTTATGGTTATTCGCACCCATTCTTTTGCTATCTGTAAGACAGAACGCTTGATAGCATGCAGGGGCTGACACAGTCTTCTGCACC
>NW_021144046.1:0-44148 GCF_004193775.1 Glycine soja
CAAAATTGAACAGCGGAAGCTCTCGAGAAATTCAATTGGTCATAACTTTTCACTCGGAAATCCGATTCAGGCGAATAATATATCGAGATGCTCAAAATTGAACAACGGAAGCTCTCGAGAAATTCAAATTGTCATAACTTTTGACTCGAAGGTCCGATTCAGGCGAATAATATATCGAGATGCTCAAAATTGAACAACGGAAGCTCTCGAGAAATTCAAATTGTCATAACTTTTCACACGGAGATCAGATTTAGGCGCATAATATATCGAGACGCTAGAAATTGAATAATGGAAGCTCTCGAGAAATTCAAATGGTCATAACTTTTCACTAGGAGATCCGATTCAGGCGAATAATATATCGAGATGCTCAAAATTGAACAACGGAAGCTCTCGAGAAATTCAAATGGTCATAACTTTTCACTCGGAGGTCAGATTCAGGCGAATAATATATCGAGATGCTCAAAATTGAACAACGGAAGCTCTCGAGAAATTCAAATGGTCATAACATTTAACTCGGAGGTCCGATTCAGGCGAATAATATATCAAGACGTTCGAAATTGAATAATGGAAGTTCTGGAGCAATTCAAATGATCATAACTTTTAACTCGGAGGTCCGATTCAAGCGCATTATATATCGAGACGCACGAAATTGAACAACAAAAGCTCTCGAGAAATTCAAATGGTCATAACTTTTCACACGGAGGTTAGATTCAGGCGCATCATATATCGAGACTCTCGAAATTGAACAATGAAAGCTCTTGAGCAATTCAAATGGTCATAACTTTTCACTCAGAGATCCGATTTAGGCGAATATTATATCGAGACGCTCAAAATTGAACAACGGAAGCTCTCGAGAAATTCAATTGGTCATAACTTTTCACTCGGAAATCCGATTCAGGCGAATAATATATCGAGATGCTCAAAATTGAACAACGGAAGCTCTCGGGAAATTCAAATTGTCATAACTTTTCACTCGGAAATCCGATTCAGGCGAATAATATATCGAGATGCTCAAAATTGAACAACGGAAGCTCTCGAGAAATTCAAATTGTCATAACTTTTCACACGGAGGTCAGATTTAGGCGCATAATATATCGAGACGCTAGAAATTGAATAATGGAAGCTCTCGAGAAATTCAAATGGTCATAACTTTTCACTAGGAGATCCGATTCAGGCGAATAATATATCGAGATGCTCAAAATTGAACAACGGAAGCTCTCGAGAAATTCAAATGGTCATAACTTTTCACTCGGAGGTCAGATTCAGGCGAATAATATATCGAGATGCTCAAAATTGAACAACGGAAGCTCTCGAGAAATTCAAATTGTCATAACTTTTCACTCGGAAATCCGATTCAGGCGAATAATATATCGAGATGCTCAAAATTGAACAACGGAAGCTCTCGAGAAATTCAAATTGTCATAACTTTTCACACGGAGGTCAGATTTAGGCGCATAATATATCGAGACGCTAGAAATTGAATAATGGAAGCTCTCGAGAAATTCAAATGGTCACAACTTTTCACTCGGAGGTCCAGTTCAGGCGCATAATATATCGAGACGCTCGAAATTGAACAACGGAAGTTCTTGAGAATTTCAAATGGTCATAACTTTTCACACGGAGGTCAGATTTAGGCGCATAATATATCGAGACGCTAGAAATTGAATAATGGAAGCTCTCGAGAAATTCAAATGGTCATAACTTTTCACTAGGAGATCCGATTCAGGCGAATAATATATCGAGATGCTCAAAATTGAACAACGGAAGCTCTCGAGAAATTCAAATGGTCATAACTTTTCACTCGGAGGTCAGATTCAGGCGAATAATATATCGAGATGCTCAAAATTGAACAACGGAAGCTCTCGAGAAATTCAAATGGTCATAACTTTTCACTCGGAGGCCCGATTCAGGCGAATATTATATCGAGATGCTCAAAATTGAACAACCGAAGCTCTCGAGAAATTCAAATGGTCATAACTTTTCACTCGGAGGTCCGATTCAGGCGCATAATATATCGAGATGCTCAAAATTGAACAACGGAAGCTCTCGAGAAATTCAAATGGTCATAACTTTTCACTCGGAGGTCCGATTCAGGCGAATAATATATCGAGATGCTCAAAATTGAACAACGGAAGCTATCGAGAAATTCAAATGGTCACAACTTTTCACTCAGAGGTCAGATTCAGGCGCATAATATATCGAGATGCTCAAAATTGAACAACGGAAGCTCTCGAGAAATTCAAATGGTCATAACTTTTCACTCGGAGGTCAGATTCAGGCGAATAATATATCGAGATGCTCAAAATTGAACAACGGAAGCTCTCGAGAAATTCAAATGGTCATAACTTTTCACTAGGAGATCCGATTCAGGCAAATAATATATCGAGATGCTCAAAATTGAACAACGGAAGCTCTCGAGAAATTCAAATGGTCATAACTTTTCCCTCGGAGGTCCGATTCAGGCGAATAATATATCGAGATGCTCAAAATTGAACAACGGAAGCTCTCGAGAAATTCAAATGGTCATAACTTTTCACTCGGATGTCCGATTCAGACGCATAATATATCGAGACTCGCGAAATTGAACAACGGAAGCTCTCGAGAAATTCAAATGGTCATAACTTTTCACTCGGATGTCCGATTCAGACGCATAATATA
This sequence comes from Glycine soja, assembly GCF_004193775.1. Taxonomy (NCBI): domain Eukaryota; kingdom Viridiplantae; phylum Streptophyta; class Magnoliopsida; order Fabales; family Fabaceae; genus Glycine; species Glycine soja. The sequence goes on from NW_021144046.1 coordinate 2,659, forward strand.
TCGAGACTCTCGAAATTGAACAACGGAAGCTCTCGAGAAATTCAAATGGTCATAACTTTTCACTCGGAGGTCCGATTCAAGCGCATAATATATCGAGACGCTCGAAATTGAACAACGGAAGCTCTCGAGAAATTCAAATGGTCATAACTTTTCACACAGAGGTCAGATTTAGGCGCATAATAAATCGAGACGCTAGAAATTGAATAATGGAAGCTCTCGAGAAATTCAAATGGTCATATGTTTTCACTAGTAGATCCAATTCAGGCGAATAATATATCGAGATGCTCAAAATTGAACAGCGGAAGCTCTCGAGAAATTCAAATGGTCATAACTTTTCACTCGGAGGTCAGATTCAGGCGAATAATATATCGAGATGCTCAAAATTGAACAACGGAAGCTCTCGAGAAATTCAAATGGTCATAACTTTTCACACGGAGGTCAGATTTAGGCGCATAATATATCGAGACGCTAGAAATTGAATAATGGAAGCTCTCGAGAAATTCAAATGGTCATAACTTTTCACTCGGAGGTCCGGTTCAGGCGCATAATATATCGAGACGCTCGAAATTGAACAACGGAAGCTCTTGAGAAATTCAAATGGTCATAACTTTTCACACGGAGGTCAGATTTAGGCGCATAATATATCGAGACGCTAGAAATTGAATAATGGAAGCTCTCGAGAATTTCAAATGGTCATAAGTTTTCACTAGTAGATCCAATTCAGGCGAATAATATATCGAGATGCTCAAAATTGAACAGCGGAAGCTCTCGAGAAATTCAATTGGTCATAACTTTTCACTCGGAAATCCGATTCAGGCGAATAATATATCGAGATGCTCAAAATTGAACAACGGAAGCTCTCGAGAAATTCAAATTGTCATAACTTTTGACTCGAAGGTCCGATTCAGGCGCATAATATATCGAGATGCTCAAAATTGAACAACGGAAGCTCCCGAGAAATTCAAATGGTCATAACTTTTCACTCGGAGGTCTGATTCAGGCGCAGAATATATCGAGACTCACAAAATTGAACAACGGAAGCTCTCGAGAAATTCAAATGGTCATAACTTTTCACTCGGAGGTCTGATTCAGGCGCAGAATATATCGAGACTCACAAAATTGAACAACGGAAGCTCTCGAGAAATTCAAATGGTCATAACATTGAACTCGGAGGTCCGATTCAGGTGCATAATATATCGAGACGTACGAAATTGAATAATGGAAGTTCTGGAGCAATTCAAAGGATCATAACTTTTAACTCGGAGGTCCGATTCAAGCGAATAATATATCGAGACGCACGAAATTGAACAACAAAAGCTCTCGAGAAATTCAAATGGTCATAACTTTTCACACGGTGGTCTGATTCAGGCGCAGAATATATCGAGACTCACAAAATTGAACAACGGATGCTCTCGAAAAATTCAAATGGTCATAACTTTGCACACGGAGGTCAGATTCAGGCGCATAATATATCGAGACGCTCGAAATTGAATAATGGAAGTTCAGGATTAATTCAAATGGTCATAACTTTTCACTCGGAGGTCTGATTCAGGCGCAGAATATATCGAGACTCACAAAATTGAACAACGGAAGCTCTCGAAAAATTTAAATGGTCATAACTTTGCACACGGAGGTCGGATTCAGGCGCATAATATATCAAGACGCTCAAAATTGAATAATGGAAGTTCAGGATTAATTCAAATGATCATAACTTTTCACACGGAGGTCTGATTCAGGCGCATATTATATCGAGACTCATGAAATTGAACAACGGAAGCTCTCGAGAAATTCAAATGGTCATAACTTTTAACACGGAGGTCAGATTCAGGCGCATAATATATCGAGACGCTCGAAATTGAATAATTGAAGTTCAGGAGTAATTCAAATGATCATAACTTTTCACACGGAGGTCAGATTCAGGCGCATAATATATCGAGACGCTAGAAATTGAAGAATGGAAGCTCTCGAGAAATTCAAATGGTCATAACTTTTCACTCGGAGGTCCTATTCAGACGCATAATATATCGAGACGCTAGAAATTGAAGAATGGAAGCTCTCGAGAAATTCAAATGCTCATAACTTTTCACTCGGAGGTTTGATTCAGGCGCATAATATATCGAGACTCACGATATTGAACAACGGAAGCTCTTGAGAAATTCTAATGGTCATAACTTTTCACACGGAGGTCAGATTCAGGCGCATAATATATCGAGACGCTTGAAATTGAATAATGGAAGTTTAGGAGTAATTCAAATGGTCATAACTTTTGACTCGGAGGTCCTATTCAGGCACATAATATATCGAGACGCTCGAAATTGAACAACGGAAGCACTCGAGAAATTTAAAAGCTCACAACTTTTCACACGGAGGTCAGATTCAGGCGCATAATATATCGAGACGCTCGAAATTGAACAACGGAAGCTCATAGGAAATTCAATAGGTCATAAGTTTTCACTCGGAGGTCTGATTCAGGCGCATAATATATCGAGACTCACGATATGTAAAAACGGAAGCTCTCGAGAAATTCTAATGGTCATAACTTTTCACACAAAGGTCAGATTCAAGCGCATAATATATCGAGACGCTCGAAATTGAATAATTGAAGTTCAGGAGTAATTCAAATGATCATAACTTATCACACGGAGGTCAGATTCAAGCGCATAATATATCGAGACGCTAGAAATTGAAGAATGGAAGCTCTCGAGAAATTCAAATGGTCATAACTTTTCACTCGGAGGTCCTATTCAGGCGCATAATATATCGAGACGCTAGAAATTGAAGAATGGAAGCTCTCGAGAAATTCAAATGGTCATAACTTTTAACTCGGAGGTCTGATTCAAGCGCATAATATATCGAGACTCGCGAAATTGAACATGCGAAGCTCTCGAGAAATTCATATGGTCATAACTTTTCACTCGGAGGTCTGATTCAGGCGCATAATATATCGAGACTCACGAAATTTAACAACGGAAGCTCTTGAGAAATTCAAATGGTCATAACATTTAACTCGGAGGTCCGATTCAGGCGCATAATATATCGAGACGTTCGAAATTGAATAATGGAAGTTCTGGAGCAATTCAAATGATCATAACTTTTAACTCGGAGGTCCGATTCAAGCGCATTATATATCAGGACGCACGAAATTGAACAACAAAAGCTCTCGAGAAATTCAAATGGTCATAACTTTTCACACGGAGGTTAGATTCAGGCGCATCATATATCGAGACTCTCGAAATTGAACAAAAGAGGCTCTCGAGAAATTCAAATGGTCATAACTTTTCACTCGGAGGTCCGATTCAGGCGCATAATATATCGAGACGCTCGAAATTGAACAACGGAAGCTCTCGAAAAGTTCAAATGGTCATAACTTTTCACTCGGAGGTCTGATTCAGGTGCATAATATATCGAGACTCACGAAATTGAACATCGGAAGCTCTCGAGAAATTCAAATGGTCATAACTTTTCACTCGGAGGTTTGATTCAGGCGCATAGTATATCGAGACTCTTGAAATTGAACAACGGAAACTCTCGAGAAATTCAAATGGTCATAACCTTTCACACGGAGGTCAGATTCAGACGCATAATATATTGAGACGCTAGAAATTAAATAATGGAAGCTCTCGAGAAATTAAAATGGTCATAACATTTCACTCGAAGGTCCGACTCATGTGCATAATATATCGAGATGCTCGAAATTGAACAACGGAAGCTCTTAGGAAATTCAATTGGTCCTCATTTTTCACTCGGAGGTCCGATTCAGACGCATAATATATCGAGACGCTCGAAATTGAACAACGAAAGTTCTCGAGAAATTCAGATGGTCATAACTTTTTACACGGAGGTTAGATTCCGGCGCATCGGATATAGAGATGCTCGAAATTGAACAGCGGAAGCTCACGAGAAATTCAAATGATAATAACTTTTCACTCGGAGGTCCGATTCAGGCGCATAATATATCGAAATGCTCGAAATTGAACAACGGAAGCTCTCGAGAAATTCAAATGGTCATAACTTTTCACTCGGTGGTCTGATTCAGGTGCATAATATATCGAGACTCACAAAATTGAACAACGGAAGGTCTCGAGAAATTCAAATGGTTATAACATTTAACTCGGAAGTCCGATTCAGGCGCATAATATATTGAGATGCTCGAAATTGAACAACGGAAGCTCTCGAGAAATTCAAATGGTCATAACTTTTCAAACGGTGGTCAGATTCAGAAGCATAATATATTGAGATGCTAGAAATTAAAGAATGAAAGCTCTCGAGAAACTCAAATAGTCATAACTTTTCACTCGAAGGTCCGACTCATGTGCATAATATATCGAGATGCTCGAAATTGAACAACGGAAGCTCTTAGGAAGTTCAATTGGTCCTCATTTTTCACTCGGAGGTCCGATTCAGACGCATAATATATCGAGACGCTAGAAATTAAATAATGGAAGCTCTCGAGAAATTCAAATGGTCATAACATTTCACTCGGAGGTCCGATTTAGGCGCATAATATATCGAGACGCTCGAAATTCATCAACGAAAGCTCTCAAGAAAATCCAATGGTCATAACTTTTTACACGGAGGTCAGATTCGGGCGTATAATATATCCAGAGGCTCGAAATTGAACAGCGGAAGCTCTGGAGAAATTCAAATGGTCATAACTTTTCACACAGAGGTCCGATTCAGGCGCATAATATATCGAGATGCACGAAATTGAATAACGGAAGATCTCGAGAAATTCAAATGGTCATAACTTTTCACACGGAGGTTAGATTCAGGCGCATCATATATCGAGATGCTCAAAATTGAACAATCAAAGCTCTTGAGCAATTCAAAAAGTCATAACTTTTCACTCGGACATCCGATTCAGGAGAATAATGTATCGAGACGCTCAAAATTGAACAACGGAAGCTCTCGAGAAATTCAAATGGTCATAACTTTTCACTCGGAGGTCCGATTCAGGCGCATAATATATCGAGACGCTCGGAATTGAACAGCGGAAGCTCTCCAGGAATTCAAATGGTCATAACTTTTCATACGGAGGTCAGATTCAGGCGCATAATATATCCAGATGCACGAAATTGAACAACGGAAGCTGTCGAGAAATTCAGAAGCTCATAACTTTTCACACGGAGGTTAGATTCCGGTGCATCGGATACAGAGATGCTCGAAATTGAACAACGGAAGCTCTCGAGAAATTCAAATGATCATAACTTTTCACTCGGAGGTCCGATATACGCGCATAATATATCGAGACGCTCAAAATTTAACAACGAAAGCTCTCAAGAACTTCAAATGGTCATAACTTTTCACACAGAGGTCCGATTCAGGCGAATAATATCGAGACGCTCGAAATTGAATAATGGAAGTTCTAGAGTAATTCAAATGATCATAATCTTTCACTCAGAGGTCCGATTACGAGACGCTCGAAATTGAAAAACGAAAGCTCTCGAGAAATTCAAATGGTCATAACTTTTCACACGGAGCTCAGATTCAACCGCATAATATATCGAGACGCTCGAAGTTGAACAACGGAAGCTTTTGAAAAATTCAAATGGTCATAACTTTTCACTCGGAGGTCTGATTCAGGCGCTTAATACATCGAGACTCACGAAATTGAACAACGGAAGCTCTCGAGAAATTCAAATGGTAATAACTGTTCACACGGAGGTTAGATTCAGGCGCATCATATATCGAGACGTTAGAAATTGAAGAATGAAAGCTCTCGAGAAACTCAAATGGTCAACTTTTCACTCGGAGGTCCGACTCAGGTGCATAATATATCGAGATGCTCGAAATTGAACAACGGAAGCACTCGAGAAATTCAAAGGGTCATTACTGTTCACACGGAGGATAGATTCAGACGCATAATATATCGAGACGCTAGAAATTAAATAATGGAAGCTCTCGAGAAATTCAAATGGTCATAACATTTCACTCGGAGGTCCGATTTAGGCGCATAATATATCGAGACGCTCGAAATTCAACAACGAAAGCTCTCAAGAAAATCCAATGGTCATAACTTTTTACACGGAGGTCAGATTCGGGCGTATAATATATCCAGAGGCTCGAAATTGAACAGCGGAAGCTCTGGAGAAATTCAAATGGTCATAACTTTTCACACAGAGGTCCGATTCAGGCGCATAATATATCGAGACGCACAAAATTGAACAACGGAAGATCTCGAGAAATTCAAATGGTCATAACTTTTCACACGGAGGTTAGATTCAGGCGCATCATATATCGAGACGTTAGAAATTGAAGAATGAAAGCTCTCGAGAAACTCAAATGGTCATAACTTTTCACTCGGAGGTCCGACTCAGGTACATAATATATCGAGACGCTCAAAATTGAACAACGGAAGCTCACGAGAAATTCAAATGGTCATAACTTTTCACTCGGAGGTCCGATTCAGGCGCATAATATATCGAGACGCTCGGAATTGAGCAGCGGAAGCTCTCCAGAAATTCAAATGGTCATAACTTTTCATACGGAGGTCAGATTCAGGCGCATAATATATCCAGACGCACGAAATTGAACAACGGAAGCTGTCGAGAAATTCAGAAGCTCATAACTTTTCACACGGAGGTTAGATTCCGGTGCATCGGATATAGAGATGCTCGAAATTGAACAACGGAAGCTCTCGAGAAATTCAAATGATCATAACTTTTCACTCGGAGGTCCGATATAGGCGCATAATATATCGAGACGCTCAAAATTGAACAACGAAAGCACTCAAGAACTTCAAATGGTCATAACTTTTCACACGAAGGTCAGATTCAGGAGCATAATATATCCAGACGCACGAAATTGAACAACGGAAGCTGTCGAGAAGTTCAGAAGGTCATAACTATTCACACGGAGGTTAGATTCCGGCGCATCGGATATAGAGATGCTCGAAATTGAACAGCGGAAACTCTCGAGAAATTCAAATGATCAAAACTTTTCACTCGGCGGTCCGATTCAGGCGCATAATATATCGAGATGCTCGAAATTGAACAACGGAAGCTCTCGAGAAATTCAAATGATTATAACTTTTCACTCGGAGGTCCGATTCAGGCGCATAATATATCGAGACGCTCGAAATTGAACAACGGAAGCTCTCGAGAAATTCAAATGGTCATAACCTTTCACTCGGAGGTCCGATTCGGGCGCATAATATATCGAGACGCTCGAAATAGAATAACGGAAGCTCTCGAGAAATTCAAATGGTCATAACTTTTCACACGGAGGTCAGATTTAGGCGCATAATATATCCTAACGCTAGAAATTGAATAATGGAAGCTCTCGAGAAATTCGAATGGTCATAACTTTTCACTCGGAGGTCCGATTCAGGCGTATAATATATCGAGACGCTCGAAATTGAATAATGGAAGCTCTCGAGAAATTCGAATGGTCATAACTTTTCACTCGGAGGTCCAATTCAGGCGCATAATATATCGAGACGCTTGAAATTGAATAACGGAAGCTCTCAAGAAATTCAAATGTTCATAACTTTTCACTCGGAGGTCCGATTCAGGCGCATAATATATCGAGACGCTCGAAATTGAACAACGGAAGCTCTTAGGAAATTCAATTGGTCATAACTTTTCACTCGGAGGTCTGATTTAGGCGCATAATATATCGAGACGATAGAAATTGAATAATGGAAGCTCTCGAGAAATTCAAATGGTCATAACTTTTCACTCGGAGGTCCGATTCAGGCGCATAATATAACGAGACGCACGAAATTGTACAACGGAAGCTCTCGAGAAATTCAAATGGTCATAACCTTTCACTCGGAGGTCCGATTCGGGCGCATAATATATCGAGACGCTCGAAATTGAACAACGGAAGCTCTCGAGAAATTCAAATGGTCATAACTTTTCACAAGGAGGTCAGATTTAGGCGAATAATATATTGAGACGCACGAAATTGAACAACGGAAGCTCTCGAGAAATTCAAATGGTCATATCTTTTCTCTCGTAGGTCCGATTCAGGCGCATAATATATCGAGACGGTCGAAATTGAACAGCGGAAGCTCTCGAGAAATTCAAATGGTCATAACTTTTCACTCGGAGGTCCGATTCAAGTGCACAATATATCGCAACACACGAAATTGAAGAATGGAAGCTCTCGAGAAATTCAAATGGTCATAACTTTTCCCTCGGAGGTCCGATTCAGGCGCATAATATATCGAGACACTCGAAATTGAACAGCGGAAGCTCTGGAAAAATTCAAATGGTCATAACTTTTCAATCGGAGGTCTGATTCATGCGCATAATATATCGAGACTCACGAAATTGAATAACGGAAGCTCAAGAGAAATTTAAATGGTCATAACGTTTCACATAGAGTTCAGATTCAGGCGCATAATATATCGAGACGGTCGAAATTGAACAACGGAAGCTCTCGAAAAATTCAAATGGTCATAACATTTCACTCGGAGGTCCGATTCAGGAGCATAATATATCGAGACGCTCGAAATTGAACAGCGGAAGCTCTCGAAAAATTCAAATGGTCATAACATTTAACTCGGAGGTCCGATTCAGGCGCTTAACATATGGAGACGCTCGAAATTGAATAATGGAAGTTCTGGAGCATTCAAATGATCATAACTCTTCAATCGGAGGTCCGATTCAGGCGCATAATATATCGAGATGCTCAAAATTGAACAACGAAAGCTCTCGAGAAATTCAAATGGTCAGATCTTTTCACTCGTAGGTCCGATTCAGGCGCATAATATATCGAGACGCTCGAAATTGAACAACGGAAGCTCTCGAGAAATTCAAATGGTCATAACTTTTCACAAGGAGTTCATATTTAGGCGAATAATATATCGAGACGCACGAAATTGAACAACGGAAGCTCTCGAGAAATTCAAATGGTCATATCTTTTCACTCGTAGGTCCGATTCAGGCGCATAATATATCGAGACGCTCGAAATTGAACAATGAAAGCTCTCGAGAAATTCAACTGGTCATAACTTTTCACTCGGAGGTCCGATTCAAATGCACAATATATCGCGACAAACGAAATTGAAGAATGGAAGCTCTCGAGAGATTCAAATGGTCATAACTTTTCCCTCGGAGATCCGATTCAGGTGCATAATATATCGAGACGCTCGAAATTGAACAGCGGAAGCTCTCGAAAAATTCAAATGGTCATAACTTTTCAATCGGAGGTCTGATTCAGGCGGATAATATATCGAGACGCACGAAATTGAACAACGGAAGCTCTCGAGAAATTCAAAAGGTCATAACTTTTCACACGGAGGTCAGATTTAGGCGAATAATATATCGAGACGCACGAAATTGAACAACGGAAGCTCTCGAGAAATTCAAATGGTCATATCTTTTCACTCGTAGGTCCGATTCAGGCGCATAATATATCGAGATGCTCGAAATTGAACAAAGAAAGCTCTCGAGAAATTCAAATGGTCATAACTTGTCACTCGGAGCTCCGATTCAAGTGCACAATATATCGCGACACACGAAATTGAAGAATGGAAGCTCTCGAGAAATTCAAATGGTCATAACTTTTCCCTCGGAGGTCCGATTCAGGCGCATAATATATCGAGAGACTCGAAATTGAACAGCGGAAGCCCTGGAAAAATTCAAATGGTCATAACTTTTCAATCGGAGGTCTAATTCAGGCGCATAATATATCGAGACACACGAAATTGAATAACGGAAGCTAACGAGAAATTTAAATGGTCATAACGTTTCACATGGAGTTCAGATTCAGGCGCATAATATATCGAGACGGTCGAAATTGAACAACGGAAGCTCTCGAAAAATTCAAATGGTCATAACTTTTCACTCGGAGGTCCGATTCAGGAGCATAATATATCGAGACGCTCAAAATTGAACAGCGGAAGCTCTCAAAAAATTCAAATGGTCATAACATTTAACTCGGAGGTCCGATTCAGGCGCTTAATATATCGAAACGCTCGAAATTGAATAATGGAAGTTCTGGAGCATTCAAATGATCATAACTTTTCACTCGGAGGTCCTATTCAGGCGCATAATATATCGAGACGCTCGATATTTAACATCGAAAGCTCTCGAGAAATTCAAGTGGTCATAACTTTTCACACGGAGGTCAGATTCAGGCGCTTAATATATCGAGACGCGAGAAATTAAATAATGGAAGCTCTCGAGCAATTCAAATGGTTATAACTTTTCACTCGGAGGTCCGATTTAGGCGCATAATATATCGAGACGCTAGAAATTGAATAACGGAAGCTCTCGATAAATTCAAATGGTCATAACTTTTCGCTCGGATGTCCGATTTAGGCGCATAATATATCGAGACGCTAGAAATTGAATAATGGAGGCTCTCGGGAAATTCAAATGGTCATAACTTTTAACTCAGAGGTCCGATTCAGGCGCATAATATATTGAGACGCTCGAAATTGAACAACGAAAGCTCTCGAGAAATTAAAATGGTCATAACTTTTAACTCGGAGGTCCGATTCAAGTGCACAATATATCGCGACACACGAAATTGAAGAATGGAAGCTCTCGAGAAATTCAAATGGTCATAACTTTTCCCTCGGAGGTCCGATTCAGGCGCATAATATATCGAGACGCTCGAAATTGAACAGCGGAAGCTCTCGAAAAATTGAAATGGTCATAACTTTTCAATCGGAGGTCTGATTCAGGTGCATAATATATCGAGACTAACGAAATTGAACAACGGAAGCTCTCGAGAAATTTAAATGGTCATAACTTTTCACATGGAGTTCAGATTCAGGCGCATAATATATCGAGACGGTCGAAATTGAACAACGGAAGTTCTCGAAAAATTCAAATGGTCATAACTTTTCACTCGAAGGTCCGATTCAGGAGCATTACATATCGAGACGCTCGAAATTGAACAGCGGAAGCTCTCGAAAAATTCACATGGTCATAACATTTAACTCGGAGGTCCGATTCAGGCGCTTAATATATCGAGACGCTCGAAATTGAATAATGGAAGTTCTGGAGCATTCAAATGATCATAACTTTTCACTCGGAGGTCCGATTCAATTGCACAATATATCGCGACACACGAAATTGAAGAATGGAAGCTCTCGAGAAATTCAAATGGTCATAACTTTTCACTCGGAGGTCCGATTCAGGCGCATAATATATCGAGACGCTCGAAATTGAACAACGGAAGCTCTCGAGAAATTCAAATGGTCATAACTTTTCACACGGAGGTCCGGTTCAGGCGCATAATATATCGAGACGCTCGAAATTGAACAACGAAAGCTCTCAAGAAATTTAAATGGTCATAACTTTTAACTTGGAGGTCCGATTCAGACGCATGATATATCGAGACTTGAGAAATTGAACAATGGAAGCTCTCGAGAAATTCAAATGGTCATAACTTTTCACTCGGAGGTCCGATTCAGGCGCATAATATATCGAGACGCTCGAAATTGAACAACGGAAGCTCTCGTGAAATTCAAATGGTCATAACTTTTCACACGGAGGTCAGATTTAGGCGCATAATTTATCGAGACGCTAGAAATTGAATAATGGAAGCTCTCGAGAAATTCAAATGGTCATAACTTTTCACTCGGAGATCCGATTCAGGCGAATAATTTATTGAGATGCTAAAAATTGAACAACGGAAACTCTCAAGAAATTCAAATGGTCATAACTTTTCACTCGGAGGTCCGGTTCAGGCGCATAATATATCGAGACGCTCGAAATTGAACAACGGAAGCTCTCAAGAAATTCAAATGGTCATAACTTTTAACTTGGAGGTCCGATTCAGACGCATAATATATCGAGACTCGCGAAATTGAACAATGGAAGCTCTCGAGAAATTCAAATGGTCATAACTTTTCACTCGGAGGTCCGATTCAGGCGCATAATATATCGAGACGCTCGAAATTGAACAACGGAAGCTCTCAAGAAATTCAAATGGTCATAACTTTTCACTCGGATGTCCGATTAAAGTGCACAATATATCGCGACACACGAAATTGAAGAATGGAAGCTCTCGAGAAATTCAAATGGTCATAACTTTTCCCTCGGAGGTCCGATTCAGGCGCATAATATATCGAGACGCTCGAAATTGAACAGCGGAAGCTCTCGAAAAATTCAAATGGTCATAACTTTTCACTCGGAGGTCCGATTCAGGAGCATTACATATCGAGACGCTCGAAATTGAACAGCGGAAGCTCTCGAAAAATTCAAATGGTCATAACTTTTCAATCGGAGGTCAGATTCAGGCGCATAATATATCGAGACACTCGAAATTGAACAACGGAAGCTCTCGAGAAATTCAAATGGTCATAACTTTTCACTCGGAGGTCCGGTTCAGGCGCATAATATATCGAGATGCTCAAAATTGAACAACGGAAGCTCTCGAGAAATTCAAATGGTCATAACTTTTCACTCGGAGGTCAGATTCAGGCGCATAATATATCGAGACACTCGAAATTGAACAACGGAAGCTCTCGAGAAATTCAAATGGTCATAACTTTTCACTCGGAGGTCCGGTTCAGGCGCATAATATATCGAGACGCTCGAAATTGAACAACGGAAGGTCTCGAGAAATTCAAATGGTCATAACTTTTCACACGGAGGTCATATTTAGGCGCATAATTTATCGAGACGCTAGAAATTGAATAACGAAAGCTCTCGAGAAATTCAAATGGTCATAACTTTTCACTCGGAGATCCGATTCAGGCGAATAATTTATTGAGATGCTAAAAATTGAACAACGGAAACTCTCAAGAAATTCAAATGGTCATAACTTTTCACTCGGAGGTCCGATTCAAGTGCACAATATATCGCGACACACGAAATTGAAGAATGGAAGCTCTCGAGAAATTCAAATGGTCATAACTTTTCACTCGGAGGTCCGATTCAGGCGCATAATATATCGAGACGCTCGAAATTGAACAACGGAAGCTCTCGAGAAATTCAAATGGTCATAACTTTTCACACGGAGGTCCGGTTCAGGCGCATAATATATCGAGATGCTCGAAATTGAACAACGGAAGCTCTCAAGAAATTCAAATGGTCATAACTTTTAACTTGGAGGTCCGATTCAGACGCATGATATATCGAGACTTGAGAAATTGAACAATGGAAGCTCTCGAGAAATTCAAATGGTCATAACTTTTCACTCGGAGGTCCGATTCAGGCGCATAATATATCGAGACGCTCGAAATTGAACAACGGAAGCTCTCGTGAAATTCAAATGGTCATAACTTTTCACACGGATGTCAGATTTAGGCGCATAATTTATCGAGACGCTAGAAATTGAATAATGGAAGCTCTCGAGAAATTCAAATGGTCATAACTTTTCACTCGGAGATCCGATTCAGACGAATAATATATCGAGATGCTCAAAATTGAACAACGGAAGCTCTCGAGAAATTCAAATGGTCATAACTTTTCACTCGGAGGGCCGATTCAGGCGCATAATATATCGAGACGCTCGAAATTGAACAACGGAAGCTCTCGAGAAATTCAAATGGTAATAAGTTTTCACACAGAGGTCCGGTTCAGGCGCATAATATATCGAGACGCTCGAAATTGAACAACGGAAGCTCTCAAGAAATTCAAATGGTCATAACTTTTAACTTGGAGGTCCGATTCAGACGCTTAATATATCGAGACTCGCGAAATTGACCAATGGAAGCTCTCGAGAAATTGAAATGGTCAGATCTTTTCACTCGTAGGTCCGATTCAGGCGCATAATATATCGAGACGCTTGAAATTGAACAACGGAAGCTCTCGATAAATTCAAATGGTCATAACTTTTCAATCGGAGGTCTGATTCAGGTGCATAATATATCGAGACTCACGAAATTGAACAGCGGAAGCTCTCGAAAAATTCAAATGGTCATAACTTTTCACTCGGAGGTCCGATTCAGGAGCATTACATATCGAGACGCTCGAAATTGAACAGCGGAAGCTCTCGAAAAATTCAAATGGTCATAACTTTTCACTCGGAGGTCCGATTAAAGTGCACAATATATCGCGACACACGAAATTGAAGAATGGAAGCTCTCGAGAAATTCAAATGGTCATAACTTTTCCCTCGGAGGTCCGATTCAGGCGCATAATATATCGAGACGCTCGAAATTGAACAGCGGAAGCTCTCGAAAAATTCAAATGGTCATAACTTTTCACTCGGAGGTCCGATTCAGGAGCATTATATATCGAGACGCTCGAAATTGAACAGCGGAAGCTCTCGAAAATTTCAAATGGTCATAACTTTTCAATCGGAGGTCTGATTCAGGTGCAAAGTATATCGAGACTAACGAAATTGAACAACGGAAGCTCTCGAGAAATTTAAATGGTCATAACTTTTCACATGGAGTTCAGATTCAGCCGCATAACATATCGAGACGGTCGAAATTGAACAACGGAAGCTCTCGAAAAATTCAAATGGTCATAACTTTTCACTCGGAGGTCCGATTCAGGCGCATAATATATTGAGACGCTCGAAATTGAACAGCGGAAGCTCTCCAAAAATTCAAATGGTCATAACTTTTAACTTGGAGGTCCGATTCAGACGCATAATATATCGAGACTCGCGAAATTGAAGAATGGAAGCTCTCGAGAAATTCAAATGGTCATAACTTTTCACTCGGAGGTCCGATTCAGGCGCATAATATATCGAGACGCTCGAAATTGAACAACGGAAGCTCTCAAGAAATTCAAATGGTCATAACTTTTAACTTGGAGGTCCGATTCAGACGCATAATATATCGAGACTCGCGAAATTGAAGAATGGAAGCTCTCGAGAAATTCAAATGGTCATAACTTTTCACTCGGAGGTCCGATTCAGGCGCATAATATATCGAGACGCTCGAAATTGAACAACGGAAGCTCTCAAGAAATTCAAATGGTCATAACTTTTCACTCGGAGGTCCGATTAAAGTGCACAATATATCGCGACACACGAAATTGAAGAATGGAAGCTCTCGAGAAATTCAAATGGTCATAACTTTTCACTCGGAGGTCCGATTCAGGCGCATAATATATCGAGACGCTCGAAATTGAACAACGGAAGCTCTCAAGAAATTCAAATGGTCATAACTTTTCACTCGGAGGTCCGATTAAAGTGCACAATATATCGCGACACACGAAATTGAAGAATGAAAGCTCTCGAGAAATTCAAATGGTCATAACTTTTCCCTCGGAGGTCCGATTCAGGCGCATAATATATCGAGACGCTCGAAATTGAACAGCGGAAGCTCTCGAAAAATTCAAATGGTCATAACTTTTCACTCGGAGGTCCGATTCAGGAGCATTACATATCGAGACGCTCGAAATTGAACAGCGGAAGCTCTCGAAAAATTCAAATGGTCATAACTTTTCAATCGGAGGTCAGATTCAGGCGCATAATATATCGAGACACTCGAAATTGAACAACGGAAGCTCTCGAGAAATTCAAATGGTCATAACTTTTCACTCGGAGGTCCGGTTCAGGCGCATAATATATCGAGATGCTCAAAATTGAACAACGGAAGCTCTCGAGAAATTCAAATGGTAATAACTTTTCACTCGGAGGTCAGATTCAGGCGAATAATATATCGAGATGCTCAAAATTGAACAACGGAAGCTCTCGAGAAATTCAAATGGTCATAACTTTTCACTCGGAGGTCCGATTCAGGCGAATAATATATCGAGATGCTCAAAATTGAACAACGGAAGCTCTCGAGAAATTCAAATGGTCATAACTTTTCACTCGGAGGTCAGATTCAGGCGCATAATATATCGAGACACTCGAAATTGAACAACGGAAGCTCTCGAGAAATTCAAATGGTCATAACTTTTCACTCGGAGGTCCGGTTCAGGCGCAGAATATATCGAGACGCTCGAAATTGAACAACGGAAGCTCTCGAGAAATTCAAATGGTCATAACTTTTCACACGGAGGTCAGATTTAGGCGCATAATTTATCGAGACGCTAGAAATTGAATAACGAAAGCTCTCGAGAAATTCAAATGGTCATAACTTTTCACTCGGAGATCCGATTCAGGCGAATAATTTATTGAGATGCTAAAAATTGAACAACGGAAACTCTCAAGAAATTCAAATGGTCATAACTTTTCACTCGGAGGTCCGGTTCAGGCGCATAATATATCGAGACGCTCGAAATTGAACAACGGAAGCTCTCAAGAAATTCAAATGGTCATAACTTTTAACTTGGAGGTCCGATTAAGACGCATAATATATCGAGACTCGCGAAATTGAACAATGGAAGCTCTCGAGAAATTCAAATGGTCATAACTTTTCACTCGGAGGTCCGATTCAGGCGCATAATATATCGAGACGCTCGAAATTGAACAACGGAAGCTCTCAAGAAATTCAAATGGTCATAACTTTTTACTCGGAGGTCCGATTAAAGTGCACAATATATCGCGACACACGAAATTGAAGAATGGAAGCTCTCGAGAAATTCAAATGGTCATAACTTTTCACTCGGAGGTCAGATTCAGGCGCATAATATATCGAGACACTCGAAATTGAACAACGGAAGCTCTCGAGAAATTCAAATGGTCATAACTTTTCACTCGGAGGTCCGGTTCAGGCGCAGAATATATCGAGACGCTCGAAATTGAACAACGGAAGCTCTCGAGAAATTCAAATGGTCATAACTTTTCACACGGAGGTCAGATTTAGGCGCATAATTTATCGAGACGCTAGAAATTGAATAACGAAAGCTCTCGAGAAATTCAAATGGTCATAACTTTTCACTCGGAGATCCGATTCAGGCGAATAATTTATTGAGATGCTAAAAATTGAACAACGGAAACTCTCAAGAAATTCAAATGGTCATAACTTTTCACTCGGAGGTCCGGTCAGGCGCATAATATATCGAGACGCTCGAAATTGAACAACGGAAGCTCTCAAGAAATTCAAATGGTCATAACTTTTAACTTGGAGGTCCGATTCAGACGCATAATATATCGAGACTCGCGAAATTGAACAATGGAAGCTCTCGAGAAATTCAAATGGTCATAACTTTTCACTCGGAGGTCCGATTCAGGCGCATAATATATCGAGACGCTCGAAATTGAACAACGGAAGCTCTCAAGAAATTCAAATGGTCATAACTTTTCACTCGGAGGTCCGATTAAAGTGCAGAATATATCGCGACACACGAAATTGAAGAATGGAAGCTCTCGAGAAATTCAAATGGTCATAACTTTTCCCTCGGAGGTCCGATTCAGGCGCATAATATATTGAGACGCTCGAAATTGAACAGCGGAAGCTCTCGAAAAATTCAAATGGTCATAACTTTTCACTCGGAGGTCCGATTCAGGAGCATTACATATCGAGACGCTCGAAATTGAACAGCGGAAGCTCTCGAAAAATTCAAATGGTCATAACTTTTCAATCGGAGGTCAGATTCAGGCGCATAATATATCGAGACACTCGAAATTGAACAACGGAAGCTCTCGAGAAATTCAAATGGTCATAACTTTTCACTCGGAGGTCCGGTTCAGGCGCATAATATATCGAGATGCTCAACATTGAACAACGGAAGCTCTCGAGAAAGTCAAATGGTCATAACTTTTCCCTCGGAGGTCCGATTCAGGCGCATAATATATCGAGACGCTCGAAATTGAACAGCGGAAGCTCTCGAAAAATTGAAATGGTCATAACTTTTCAATCGGAGGTCTGATTCAGGTGCATAATATATCGAGACTAACGAAATTGAACAACGGAAGCTCTCGAGAAATTTAAATGGTCATAACTTTTCACATGGAGTTCAGATTCAGGCGCATAATATATCGAGACGGTCGAAATTGAACAACGGAAGTTCTCGAAAAATTCAAATGGTCATAACTTTTCACTCGAAGGTCCGATTCAGGAGCATTACATATCGAGACGCTCGAAATTGAACAGCGGAAGCTCTCGAAAAATTCACATGGTCATAACATTTAACTCGGAGGTCCGATTCAGGCGCTTAATATATCGAGACGCTCGAAATTGAATAATGGAAGTTCTGGAGCATTCAAATGATCATAACTTTTCACTCGGAGGTCCGATTCAATTGCACAATATATCGCGACACACGAAATTGAAGAATGGAAGCTCTCGAGAAATTCAAATGGTCATAACTTTTCACTCGGAGGTCCGATTCAGGCGCATAATATATCGAGACGCTCGAAATTGAACAACGGAAGCTCTCGAGAAATTCAAATGGTCATAACTTTTCACACGGAGGTCCGGTTCAGGCGCATAATATATCGAGACGCTCGAAATTGAACAACGGAAGCTCTCAAGAAATTCAAATGGTCATAACTTTTAACTTGGAGGTCCGATTCAGACGCATGATATATCGAGACTTGAGAAATTGAACAATGGAAGCTCTCGAGAAATTCAAATGGTCATAACTTTTCACTCGGAGGTCCGATTCAGGCGCATAATATATCGAGACGCTCGAAATTGAACAACGGAAGCTCTCGTGAAATTCAAATGGTCATAACTTTTCACACGGAGGTCAGATTTAGGCGCATAATTTATCGAGACGCTAGAAATTGAATAATGGAAGCTCTCGAGAAATTCAAATGGTCATAACTTTTCACTCGGAGATCCGATTCAGGCGAATAATTTATTGAGATGCTAAAAATTGAACAACGGAAACTCTCAAGAAATTCAAATGGTCATAACTTTTCACTCGGAGGTCCGGTTCAGGCGCATAATATATCGAGATGCTCGAAATTGAACAACGGAAGCTCTCAGAAATTCAAATGGTCATAACTTTTAACTTGGAGGTCCGATTCAGACGCATAATATATCGAGACTCGCGAAATTGAACAATGGAAGCTCTCGAGAAATTCAAATGGTCATAACTTTTCACTCGGAGGTCCGATTCAGGCGCATAATATATCGAGACGCTCGAAATTAAACAACGGAAGCTCTCAAGAAATTCAAATGGTCATAACTTTTCACTCGGATGTCCGATTAAGTGCACAATATATCGCGACACACGAAATTGAAGAATGGAAGCTCTCGAGAAATTCAAATGGTCATAACTTTTCCCTCGGAGGTCCGATTCAGGCGCATAATATATCGAGACGCTCGAAATTGAACAGCGGAAGCTCTCGAAAAATTCAAATGGTCATAACTTTTCACTCGGAGGTCCGATTCAGGAGCATTACATATCGAGACGCTCGAAATTGAACAGCGGAAGCTCTCGAAAAATTCAAATGGTCATAACTTTTCAATCGGAGGTCAGATTCAGGCGCATAATATATCGAGACACTCGAAATTGAACAACGGAAGCTCTCGAGAAATTCAAATGGTCATAACTTTTCACTCGGAGGTCCGGTTCAGGCGCATAATATATCGAGATGCTCAAAATTGAACAACGGAAGCTCTCGAGAAATTCAAATGGTCATAACTTTTCACTCGGAGGTCAGATTCAGGCGCATAATATATCGAGACACTCGAAATTGAACAACGGAAGCTCTCGAGAAATTCAAATGGTCATAACTTTTCACTCGGAGGTCCGGTTCAGGCGCATAATATATCGAGACGCTCGAAATTGAACAACGGAAGGTCTCGAGAAATTCAAATGGTCATAACTTTTCACACGGAGGTCATATTTAGGCGCATAATTTATCGAGACGCTAGAAATTGAATAACGAAAGCTCTCGAGAAATTCAAATGGTCATAACTTTTCACTCGGAGATCCGATTCAGGCGAATAATTTATTGAGATGCTAAAATTGAATAATGGAAGCTCTCAGAAATTCAAATGGTCATAACTTTTCACTCGGAGGTCCGATTCAGGTGCATAATATATCGCGACACACGAAATTGAATAACGGAAGCTCTCGAGAAATTCAAATGGTCATAACTTTTCACTCGGAGGTCCGATTCAGGCGCATAATATATCGAGACGCTCGAAATTGAACAACGGAAGCTCTCGAGAAATTCAAATGGTCATAACTTTTCACACGGAGGTCCGATTCAGGCGCATAATATATCGAGATGCTCGAAATTGAACAACGGAAGCTCTCAGAAATTCAAATGGTCATAACTTTTCACTCGGAGGTCCGATTCAGACGCATAATATATCGAGACTAGAAATTGAACAATGGAAGCTCTCGAGAAATTCAAATGGTCATAACTTTTCACTCGGAGGTCCGATTCAGGCGCATAATATATCGAGACGCTCGAAATTGAACAACGGAAGCTCTCGAGAAATTCAAATGGTCATAACTTTTCACACGGAGGTCAGATTTAGGCGCATAATTTATCGAGACGCTAGAAATTGAATAATGGAAGCTCTCGAGAAATTCAAATGGTCATAACTTTTCACTCGGAGATCCGATTCAGGCGAATAATATATCGAGATGCTCAAAATTGAACAGCGGAAGCTCTCGAGAAATTCAATTGGTCATAACTTTTCACTCGGAGGCCGATTCAGGCGCATAATATATCGAGACGCTCGAAATTGAACAACGGAAGCTCTCGAGAAATTCAAATGGTAATAATTTTCACACGAGGTCCGGTTCAGGCGCATAATATATCGAGACGCTCGAAATTGAACAACGGAAGCTCTCAGAAATTCAAATGGTCATAACTTTTAACTTGGAGGTCCGATTCAGACGCATAATATATCGAGACTCGCGAAATTGAACAATGGAAGCTCTCGAGAAATTAAATGGTCAGATCTTTTCACTCGTAGGTCCGATTCAGGCGCATAATATATCGAGACGCTGAAATTGAACAACGGAAGCTCTCGATAAATTCAAATGGTCATAACTTTTCAATCGGAGGTCTGATTCAGGTGCATAATATATCGAGACTCACGAAATTGAACAACGGAAGCTCTCGAAAAATTCAAATGGTCATAACTTTTCACTCGGAGGTCCGATTCAGGAGCATTACATATCGAGACGCTCGAAATTGAACAGCGGAAGCTCTCGAAAAATTCAAATGGTCATAACTTTTCACTCGGAGGTCCGATTAAGTGCACAATATATCGAGACACACGAAATTGAAGAATGGAAGCTCTCGAGAAATTCAAATGGTCATAACTTTTCCCTCGGAGGTCCGATTCAGGCGCATAATATATCGAGACGCTCGAAATTGAACAGCGGAAGCTCTCGAAAATTCAAATGGTCATAACTTTTCACTCGGAGGTCCGATTCAGGAGCATTATATATCGAGACGCTCGAAATTGAACAGCGGAAGCTCTCGAAAATTCAAATGGTCATAACTTTTCAATCGGAGGTCTGATTCAGGTGCAAATATATCGAGACTAACGAAATTGAACAACGGAAGCTCTCGAGAAATTTAAATGGTCATAACTTTTCACATGGAGTTCAGATTCAGCGCATAACATATCGAGACGGTCGAAATTGAACAACGGAAGCTCTCGAAAATTCAAATGGTCATAACTTTTCACTCGGAGGTCCGATTCAGGCGCATAATATATCGAGACGCTCGAAATTGAACAACGGAAGCTCTCCAGAAATTCAAATGGTCATAACTTTTAACTGGAGGTCCGATTCAGACGCATAATATATCGAGACTCGCGAAATTGAAAATGGAAGCTCTCGAGAAATTCAAATGGTCATAACTTTTCACTCGGAGGTCCGATTCAGGCGCATAATATATCGAGACGCTCGAAATTGAACAACGGAAGCTCTCGAGAAATTCAAATGGTCATAACTTTTCACTTGGAGGTCCGATTCAACGCATAATATATCGAGACTCGCGAAATTGAAGAATGGAAGCTCTCGAGAAATTCAAATGGTCATAACTTTTCACTCGGAGGTCCGATTCAGGCGCATAATATATCGAGACGCTCGAAATTGAACAACGGAAGCTCTCAGAAATTCAAATGGTCATAACTTTTCACTCGGAGGTCCGATTAAGGCACAATATATCGCGACACACGAAATTGAAGAATGGAAGCTCTCGAGAAATTCAAATGGTCATAACTTTTCACTCGGAGGTCCGATTCAGGCGCATAATATATCGAGACGCTCGAAATTGAACAACGGAAGCTCTCGAGAAATTCAAATGGTCATAACTTTTCACTCGGAGGTCCGATTAGGCACAATATATCGAGACACACGAAATTGAAGAATGAAAGCTCTCGAGAAATTCAAATGGTCATAACTTTTCACTCGGAGGTCCGATTCAGGCGCATAATATATCGAGACGCTCGAAATTGAACACGGAAGCTCTCGAAAATTCAAATGGTCATAACTTTTCACTCGGAGGTCCGATTCAGGAGCATAATATATCGAGACGCTCGAAATTGAACAGCGGAAGCTCTCGAAAATTCAAATGGTCATAACTTTTCAATCGGAGGTCTGATTCAGGCGCAAATATATCGAGACTACGAAATTGAACAACGGAAGCTCTCGAGAAATTCAAATGGTCATAACTTTTCACATGGAGTCAGATTCAGCGCATAATATATCGAGACGCTCGAAATTGAACAACGGAAGCTCTCGAAAAATTCAAATGGTCATAACTTTTCACTCGGAGGTCCGATTCAGGCGCATAATATATTGAGACGCTCGAAATTGAACAACGGAAGCTCTCCAAAAATTCAAATGGTCATAACTTTTCACTTGGAGGTCCGATTCAGACGCATAATATATCGAGACTCGCGAAATTGAAAATGGAAGCTCTCGAGAAATTCAAATGGTCATAACTTTTCACTCGGAGGTCCGATTCAGGCGCATAATATATCGAGACGCTCGAAATTGAACAACGGAAGCTCTCAAGAAATTCAAATGGTCATAACTTTTAACTGGAGGTCCGATTCAGACGCATAATATATCGAGACTCGCGAAATTGAAGAATGGAAGCTCTCGAGAAATTCAAATGGTCATAACTTTTCACTCGGAGGTCCGATTCAGGCGCATAATATATCGAGACGCTCGAAATTGAACAACGGAAGCTCTCAAGAAATTCAAATGGTCATAACTTTTCACTCGGAGGTCCGATTCAGTGCACAATATATCGAGACACACGAAATTGAAAATGGAAGCTCTCGAGAAATTCAAATGGTCATAACTTTTCACTCGGAGGTCCGATTCAGGCGCATAATATATCGAGACGCTCGAAATTGAACAACGGAAGCTCTCAGAAATTCAAATGGTCATAACTTTTCACTCGGAGGTCCGATTAAGGCAAATATATCGAGACACACGAAATTGAAAATGGAAGCTCTCGAGAAATTCAAATGGTCATAACTTTTCACTCGGAGGTCCGATTCAGGCGCATAATATATCGAGACGCTCGAAATTGAACAGCGGAAGCTCTCGAAAATTCAAATGGTCATAACTTTTCACTCGGAGGTCCGATTCAGGCGCATAATATATCGAGACGCTCGAAATTGAACAACGGAAGCTCTCGAGAAATTCAAATGGTCATAACTTTTCAATCGGAGGTCAGATTCAGGCGCATAATATATCGAGACACTCGAAATTGAACAACGGAAGCTCTCGAGAAATTCAAATGGTCATAACTTTTCACTCGGAGGTCCGGTTCAGGCGCATAATATATCGAGATGCTCAAAATTGAACAACGGAAGCTCTCGAGAAATTCAAATGGTCATAACTTTTCACTCGGAGGTCAGATTCAGGCGAATAATATATCGAGATGCTCAAAATTGAACAACGGAAGCTCTCGAGAAATTCAAATGGTCATAACTTTTCACTCGGAGGTCCGATTCAGGCGAATAATATATCGAGATGCTCAAAATTGAACAACGGAAGCTCTCGAGAAATTCAAATGGTCATAACTTTTCACTCGGAGGTCAGATTCAGGCGCATAATATATCGAGACACTCGAAATTGAACAACGGAAGCTCTCGAGAAATTCAAATGGTCATAACTTTTCACTCGGAGGTCAGATTTAGGCGCATAATTTATCGAGACGCTAGAAATTGAATAACGGAAGCTCTCGAGAAATTCAAATGGTCATAACTTTTCACTCGGAGATCCGATTCAGGCGAATAATTTATTGAGATGCTAAAATTGAACAACGGAAGCTCTCAGAAATTCAAATGGTCATAACTTTTCACTCGGAGGTCCGGTTCAGGCGCATAATATATCGAGACGCTCGAAATTGAACAACGGAAGCTCTCAAGAAATTCAAATGGTCATAACTTTTCACTTGGAGGTCCGATTCAGACGCATAATATATCGAGACTCGCGAAATTGAACAATGGAAGCTCTCGAGAAATTCAAATGGTCATAACTTTTCACTCGGAGGTCCGATTCAGGCGCATAATATATCGAGACGCTCGAAATTGAACAACGGAAGCTCTCGAGAAATTCAAATGGTCATAACTTTTCACTCGGAGGTCCGATTAAGGCAAATATATCGAGACCACGAAATTGAAAACGGAAGCTCTCGAGAAATTCAAATGGTCATAACTTTTAACTCGGATGTCAGATTCAGGCGCATAATATATCGAGACACTCGAAATTGAACAACGGAAGCTCTCGAGAAATTCAAATGGTCATAACTTTTCACTCGGAGGTCCGGTTCAGGCGCATAATATATCGAGACGCTCGAAATTGAACAACGGAAGCTCTCGAGAAATTCAAATGGTCATAACTTTTCACACGGAGGTCAGATTTAGGCGCATAATTTATCGAGACGCTAGAAATTGAATAACGAAGCTCTCGAGAAATTCAAATGGTCATAACTTTTCACTCGGAGATCCGATTCAGGCGAATAATTTATTGAGATGCTAAAAATTGAACAACGGAAACTCTCAGAAATTCAAATGGTCATAACTTTTCACTGGGAGGTCCGAGTCAGGCGCATAATATATCGAGACGCTCGAAATTGAACAACGGAAGCTCTCGAGAAATTCAAATGGTCATAACTTTTCACTGGAGGTCCGATTCAGACGCATAATATATCGAGACTCGCGAAATTGAACAATGGAAGCTCTCGAGAAATTCAAATGGTCATAACTTTTCACTCGGAGGTCCGATTCAGGCGCATAATATATCGAGACGCTCGAAATTGAACAACGGAAGCTCTCGAGAAATTCAAATGGTCATAACTTTTCACTCGGAGGTCCGATTAAGGCAGAATATATCGAGACACACGAAATTGAAAATGGAAGCTCTCGAGAAATTCAAATGGTCATAACTTTTCACTCGGAGGTCCGATTCAGGCGCATAATATATTGAGACGCTCGAAATTGAACAACGGAAGCTCTCGAGAAATTCAAATGGTCATAACTTTTCACTCGGAGGTCCGATTCAGGCGCATAATATATCGAGACGCTCGAAATTGAACAACGGAAGCTCTCGAGAAATTCAAATGGTCATAACTTTTCACTCGGAGGTCAGATTCAGGCGCATAATATATCGAGACACTCGAAATTGAACAACGGAAGCTCTCGAGAAATTCAAATGGTCATAACTTTTCACTCGGAGGTCCGGTTCAGGCGCATAATATATCGAGATGCTCAAATTGAACAACGGAAGCTCTCGAGAAATTCAAATGGTCATAACTTTTCACTCGGAGGTCAGATTCAGGCGCATAATATATCGAGATGCTCAAAATTGAACAACGGAAGCTCTCGAGAAATTCAAATGGTCATAACTTTTCACTCGGAGGTCCGATTCAGGCGAATAATATATCGAGATGCTCAAAATTGAACAACGGAAGCTCTCGAGAAATTCAAATGGTCATAACTTTTCACTCGGAGGTCAGATTCAGGCGAATAATATATCGAGATGCTCGAAATTGAACAACGGAAGCTCTCGAGAAATTCAAATGGTCATAACTTTTCACTCGGAGGTCAGATTCAGGCGCATAATATATCGAGACACTCGAAATTGAACAACGGAAGCTCTCGAGAAATTCAAATGGTCATAACTTTTCACTCGGAGGTCCGGTTCAGGCGCATAATATATCGAGACGCTCGAAATTGAACAACGGAAGCTCTCGAGAAATTCAAATGGTCATAACTTTTCACACGGAGGTCAGATTTAGGCGCATAATTTATCGAGACGCTAGAAATTGAATAACGGAAGCTCTCGAGAAATTCAAATGGTCATAACTTTTCACTCGGAGATCCGATTCAGGCGAATAATTTATTGAGATGCTCAAAATTGAACAACGGAAGCTCTCGAGAAATTCAAATGGTCATAACTTTTCACTCGGAGGTCCGGTTCAGGCGCATAATATATCGAGACGCTCGAAATTGAACAACGGAAGCTCTCAGAAATTCAAATGGTCATAACTTTTAACTGGAGGTCCGATTAAGACGCATAATATATCGAGACTCGCGAAATTGAACAACGGAAGCTCTCGAGAAATTCAAATGGTCATAACTTTTCACTCGGAGGTCCGATTCAGGCGCATAATATATCGAGACGCTCGAAATTGAACAACGGAAGCTCTCAAGAAATTCAAATGGTCATAACTTTTCACTCGGAGGTCCGATTAAGTGCATAATATATCGAGACCACGAAATTGAAAACGGAAGCTCTCGAGAAATTCAAATGGTCATAACTTTTCACTCGGAGGTCAGATTCAGGCGCATAATATATCGAGACACTCGAAATTGAACAACGGAAGCTCTCGAGAAATTCAAATGGTCATAACTTTTCACTCGGAGGTCCGGTTCAGGCGCATAATATATCGAGACGCTCGAAATTGAACAACGGAAGCTCTCGAGAAATTCAAATGGTCATAACTTTTCACACGGAGGTCAGATTTAGGCGCATAATTTATCGAGACGCTAGAAATTGAATAACGGAAGCTCTCGAGAAATTCAAATGGTCATAACTTTTCACTCGGAGATCCGATTCAGGCGAATAATTTATTGAGATGCTCAAAATTGAACAACGGAAGCTCTCGAGAAATTCAAATGGTCATAACTTTTCACTCGGAGGTCCGGTTCAGGCGCATAATATATCGAGACGCTCGAAATTGAACAACGGAAGCTCTCGAGAAATTCAAATGGTCATAACTTTTAACTGGAGGTCCGATTCAGACGCATAATATATCGAGACTCGCGAAATTGAACAACGGAAGCTCTCGAGAAATTCAAATGGTCATAACTTTTCACTCGGAGGTCCGATTCAGGCGCATAATATATCGAGACGCTCGAAATTGAACAACGGAAGCTCTCGAGAAATTCAAATGGTCATAACTTTTCACTCGGAGGTCCGATTAAGTGCAGAATATATCGAGACACAGAAATTGAAAATGGAAGCTCTCGAGAAATTCAAATGGTCATAACTTTTCACTCGGAGGTCCGATTCAGGCGCATAATATATTGAGACGCTCGAAATTGAACAACGGAAGCTCTCGAGAAATTCAAATGGTCATAACTTTTCACTCGGAGGTCCGATTCAGGAGCATAATATATCGAGACGCTCGAAATTGAACAACGGAAGCTCTCGAGAAATTCAAATGGTCATAACTTTTCACTCGGAGGTCAGATTCAGGCGCATAATATATCGAGACACTCGAAATTGAACAACGGAAGCTCTCGAGAAATTCAAATGGTCATAACTTTTCACTCGGAGGTCCGGTTCAGGCGCATAATATATCGAGATGCTCAAATTGAACAACGGAAGCTCTCGAGAAATTCAAATGGTCATAACTTTTCACTCGGAGGTCAGATTCAGGCGAATAATATATCGAGATGCTCAAAATTGAACAACGGAAGCTCTCGAGAAATTCAAATGGTCATAACTTTTCACTCGGAGGTCCGATTCAGGCGAATAATATATCGAGATGCTCAAAATTGAACAACGGAAGCTCTCGAGAAATTCAAATGGTCATAACTTTTCACTCGGAGGTCCGATTCAGGCGAATAATATATCGAGATGCTCGAAATTGAACAACGGAAGCTCTCGAGAAATTCAAATGGTCATAACTTTTCACTCGGAGGTCAGATTCAGGCGCATAATATATCGAGACACTCGAAATTGAACAACGGAAGCTCTCGAGAAATTCAAATGGTCATAACTTTTCACTCGGAGGTCCGGTTCAGGCGCATAATATATCGAGACGCTCGAAATTGAACAACGGAAGCTCTCGAGAAATTCAAATGGTCATAACTTTTCACACGGAGGTCAGATTTAGGCGCATAATTTATCGAGACGCTAGAAATTGAATAACGGAAGCTCTCGAGAAATTCAAATGGTCATAACTTTTCACTCGGAGATCCGATTCAGGCGAATAATTTATTGAGATGCTAAAAATTGAACAACGGAAACTCTCAAGAAATTCAAATGGTCATAACTTTTCACTCGGAGGTCCGGTCAGGCGCATAATATATCGAGACGCTCGAAATTGAACAACGGAAGCTCTCAAGAAATTCAAATGGTCATAACTTTTCACTTGGAGGTCCGATTCAGACGCATAATATATCGAGACTCGCGAAATTGAACAATGGAAGCTCTCGAGAAATTCAAATGGTCATAACTTTTAACTCGGAGGTCCGATTCAGGCGCATAATATATCGAGATGCTCAAAATTGAACAACGGAAGCTCTCGAGAAATTCAAATGGTCATAACTTTTCACTCGGAGGTCCGATTCAGGCGAATAATATATCGAGATGCTCGAAATTGAACAACGGAAGCTCTCGAGAAATTCAAATGGTCATAACTTTTCACTCGGAGGTCAGATTCAGGCGCATAATATATCGAGACACTCGAAATTGAACAACGGAAGCTCTCGAGAAATTCAAATGGTCATAACTTTTCACTCGGAGGTCCGGTTCAGGCGCATAATATATCGCGACACACGAAATTGAAGAATGGAAGCTCTCGAGAAATTCAAATGGTCATAACTTTTCCCTCGGAGGTCCGATTCAGGCGCATAATATATCGAGACGCTCGAAATTGAACAGCGGAAGCTCTCGAAAAATTCAAATGGTCATAACTTTTCACTCGGAGGTCTGATTCAGGCGAATAATATATCGAGACGCATGAAATTAAACAACGGAAGATCTCGAGAAATTCAAATGGTCATAACTTTTAACTCGGAGGTCCGATTCAGGCGCATAATATATTGAGACGCTTGAAATTGAACAACAGAAGCTCTCGAGAAATTCAAATGGTCATAACTTTTCACTCGGAGGTCCGATTCAGGCACAATATATCGCGACACACGAAATTGAAGAATGGAAGCTCTCGAGAAATTCAAATGGTCATAACTTTTCACTCGGAGGTCCGATTAAGGCGCATAATATATCGAGACGCTCGAAATTGAACAACGGAAGCTCTCGAAAAATTCAAATGGTCATAACCTTTCACTCGGAGGTCTGATTCAGGTGCATAATATATCGAGAATCACGAAATTGAACAACGGAAGCTCTCGAGAAATTTAAATGGTCATAACTTTTCACATGGAGTTCAGATTCAGGCGCATAATATATCGAGACACTCGAAATTGAACAACGGAAGCTCTCGAGAAATTCAAATGGTCATAACTTTTCACTCGGAGGTCCGGTTCAGGCGCATAATATATCGCGACACACGAAATTGCAGAATGGAAGCTCTCGAGAAATTCAAATGGTCATAACTTTTCCCTCGGAGGTCCGATTCAGGCGCATAATATATCGAGACGCTCGAAATTGAACAGCGGAAGCTCTCGAAAAATTCAAATGGTCATAACTTTTCACTCGGAGGTCTGATTCAGGCGAATAATATATCGAGACGCATGAAATTGAACAACGGAAGATCTCGAGAAATTCAAATGGTCATAACTTTTAACTCGGAGGTCCGATTCAGGCGCATAATATATCGAGACGCTTGAAATTGAACAACAGAAGCTCTCGAGAAATTCAAATGGTCATAACTTTTCACTCGGAGGTCCGATTCAAGTGCACAATATATCGCGACACACGAAATTGAAGAATGGAAGCTCTCGAGAAATTCAAATGGTCATAACTTTTCACTCGGAGGTCCGATTCAGGCGCATAATATATCGAGACGCTCGAAATTGAACAACGGAAGCTCTCGAGAAATTCAAATGGTCATAACTTTTCACTCGGAGGTCCGATTCAGGCGCATAATATATCGAGACGCTCGAAATTGAACAACGGAAGCTCTCAAGAAATTCAAATGGTCATAACTTTTAAGTTGGAGGTCCGATTCAGACGCATAATATATCGAGACTTGAGAAATTGAACAATGGAAGCTCTCGAGAAATTCAAATGGTCATAACTTTTCACTCGGATGTCCGATTCAGGCGCATAATATATCGAGACGCTCGAAATTGAACAACGGAAGCTCTCGAGAAATTCAAATGGTCATAACTTTTCACTCGGAGGTCCGATTCAGGCACATAATATATCGAGACGCTCGAAATTGAACAACGGAAGCTCTCGAGAAATTCAAATGGTCAGATCTTTTCACTCGTAGGTCCGATTCAGGCGCATAATATATCGAGACGCTCGAAATTGAACAACGGAAGCTCTCGAGAAATTCAAATGGTCATAACTTTTCACAAGGAGGTCAGATTTAGGCGAATAATATATCGAGATGCTCAAAATTGAACAACGGAAGCTCTCGAGAAATTCAAATGGTCATAACTTTTCACTCGGAGGTCCGATTCAGGCACATAATATATCGAGACGCTCGAAATTGAACAACGGAAGCTCTCGAGAAATTCAAATGGTAATAAGTTTTCACACAGAGGTCCGGTTCAGGCGCATAATATATCGAGACGGTCGAAATTGAACAACGGAAGCTCTCGAAAAATTCAAATGGTCATAACTTTTCACTCGGAGGTCCGATTAAGGAGCATTACATATCGAGACGCTCGAAATTGAACAGCGCAAGCTTTCGAAAAATTCAAATGGTCATAACATTTAACTCGGAGGTCCGATTCAGGCGCTTAATATATCGAGACGCTCGAAATAGAATAATGGAAGTTCTGGAGCATTCAAATGATCATAACTTTTCATTCGGAGGTCCGATTCAGGCGCATAATATATCGAGATGCTCGAAATTGAACAACGGAAGCTCTCGAAAAATTCAAATGGTCATAACTTTTCAATCGGAGGTCTGATTCAGACGCATAATATATCGAGACGCATGAAATTGAACAACGGAAGAACTCGAGAAATTCAAATGGTCATAACTTTTAACTCGGAGGTCCGATTCAAGCGCATAATATATCGAGACGCTTGAAATTGAAAAACGGAAGCTCTCGAGAAATTCAAATGGTCATAACTTTTCACTCGGAGGTCCGATTCAGGCGCATAATATATCGAGACGCACAAAATTGAACAACGGAAGCTCTCGAGAAATTCAAATGGTCATAACTTTTCCCACGGAGATCCGATTCAGGCGCATAATATATCGAGACGCTCGAAATTGAACAGCGGAAGCTCTCGAAAAATTATAATGGTCATAACTTTTCAATCGGAGGTCTGATTCAGGCGCATAATATATCGAGACGCTCGAAATTGAACAACGGAAGCTCTCGAGAAATTTAAATGGTCATAACTTTTCACATGGAGTTCAGATTCAGGCGCATAATATATCGAGACGGTCGAAATTGAACAACGGAAGCTCTCGAAAAATTCAAATGGTCATAACTTTTCACTCGGAGGTCCGATTCAGGAGCATTACATATCGAGACGCTCGAAATTGAACAGCGGAAGCTCTCGAAAAATTCAAATGGTCATAACATTTAACTCGGAGATCCGATTCAGGCGCTTAATATATCGAGACGCTCGAAATTGAATAATGGAAGTTCTGGAGCATTCAAATGATCATAACTTTTCACTCGGAGGTCCGATTCAGGCGCATAATATATTGAGATGCTCAAAATTGAACAACGGAAGCTCTCTAGAAATTCAAATGGTCAGATCTTTTCACTCGTAGGTCCGATTCAGGCGCATAATATATTGAGACGCTCGAAATTGAACAACGAAAGCTCTCGAGAAATTCAAATGGTCATAACTTTTCACTCGGAGGTCCGATTCAAGTGCACAATATATCGCGACACACGAAATTGAAGAATGGAAGCTCTCGAGAAATTCAAATGGTCATAACTTTTCCCTCGGAGGTCCGTTTCAGGCGCATAATATATCGAGACGCTCGAAATTGAACAGCGGAAGCTCTCGAAAAATTCAAATGGTCATAACTTTTCAATCGGAGGTCTGATTCAGACGCATAATATATCGAGACACTCGAAATTGAACAACGGAAGCTCTCGAAAAATTCAAATGGTCATAACTTTTCAATCGGAGGTCCGATTCAAGGGCATAATATATCGAGACGCTTGAAATTGAAAAACGGAAGCTCTCGAGAAATTCAAATGGTCATAACTTTTCACTCGGAGGTCCGATTCAGGCGCATAATATATCGAGACGCACAAAATTGAACAACGGAAGCTGTCGAGAAATTCAAATGGTCAGATCTTTTCACTCGTAGGTCCGATTCAGGCGCATAATATATCGAGACGCTCGAAATTGAACAACGGAAGCTCTCGAGAAATTCAAATGGTCATAACTTTTCACAAGGAGGTCAGATTTAGGCGAATAATATATCGAGACGCACGAAATTGAACAACGGAAGCTCTCGAGAAATTCAAATGGTCATAACTTTTCACTCGTAGGTCCGATTCAGGCGCATAATATATCGAGAAGCTCGAAATTGAACAACGGAAGCTCTCGAGAAATTCAAATGGTCATAACTTTTCACTCGGAGGTCCGATTCAAATGCACAATATATCGCGACAAACGAAATTGAAGAATGGAAGCTCTCGAGAATTTCAAATGGTCATAACTTTTCCCTCGGAGATCCGATTCAGGCAAATAATATATTGAGACGCTCGAAATTGAAAAGCGGAAGCTCTCGAAAAATTCAAATGGTCATAACTTTTCAATCGGAGGTCTGATTCAGGTGCATAATATATCGAGACGCTCGAAATTGAACAACGGAAGTTTTCGAGAAATTCAAATGTTCATAACTTTTCAAACGGATGTCAGATTTAGGCGAATAATATATCGAGACGCACGAAATTGAACAACGGAAGCTCTCGAGAAATTCAAATGGTCATAACTTTTCACTCGGAGGTCCGATTCAGGCACATAATATATCGAGACGCTCGAAATTGAACAACGGAAGCTCTCGAGAAATTCAAATGGTAATAAGTTTTCACACAGAGGTCCGGTTCAGGCGCATAATATATCGAGACGGTCGAAATTGAACAACGGAAGCTCTCGAAAAATTCAAATGGTCATAACTTTTCACTCGGAGGTCCGATTAAGGAGCATTACATATCGAGACGCTCGAAATTGAACAGCGCAAGCTTCGAAAATTCAAATGGTCATAACATTTAACTCGGAGGTCCGATTCAGGCGCTTAATATATCGAGACGCTCGAAATAGAATAATGGAAGTTCTGGAGCATTCAAATGATCATAACTTTTCATTCGGAGGTCCGATTCAGGCGCATAATATATCGAGATGCTCGAAATTGAACAACGGAAGCTCTCGAAAAATTCAAATGGTCATAACTTTTCAATCGGAGGTCTGATTCAGACGCATAATATATCGAGACGCATGAAATTGAACAACGGAAGAACTCGAGAAATTCAAATGGTCATAACTTTTAACTCGGAGGTCCGATTCAAGCGCATAATATATCGAGACGCTTGAAATTGAAAAACGGAAGCTCTCGAGAAATTCAAATGGTCATAACTTTTCACTCGGAGGTCCGATTCAGGCGCATAATATATCGAGACGCACAAAATTGAACAACGGAAGCTCTCGAGAAATTCAAATGGTCATAACTTTTCCACGGAGATCCGATTCAGGCGCATAATATATCGAGACGCTCGAAATTGAACAGCGGAAGCTCTCGAAAATTATAATGGTCATAACTTTTCAATCGGAGGTCTGATTCAGGCGCATAATATATCGAGACGCTCGAAATTGAACAACGGAAGCTCTCGAGAAATTTAAATGGTCATAACTTTTCACATGGAGTTCAGATTCAGGCGCATAATATATCGAGACGGTCGAAATTGAACAACGGAAGCTCTCGAAAAATTCAAATGGTCATAACTTTTCACTCGGAGGTCCGATTCAGGAGCATTACATATCGAGACGCTCGAAATTGAACAGCGGAAGCTCTCGAAAAATTCAAATGGTCATAACATTTAACTCGGAGATCCGATTCAGGCGCTTAATATATCGAGACGCTCGAAATTGAATAATGGAAGTTCTGGAGCATTCAAATGATCATAACTTTTCACTCGGAGGTCCGATTCAGGCGCATAATATATTGAGATGCTCAAAATTGAACAACGGAAGCTCTCTAGAAATTCAAATGGTCAGATCTTTTCACTCGTAGGTCCGATTCAGGCGCATAATATATTGAGACGCTCGAAATTGAACAACGAAAGCTCTCGAGAAATTCAAATGGTCATAACTTTTCACTCGGAGGTCCGATTCAAGTGCACAATATATCGCGACACACGAAATTGAAGAATGGAAGCTCTCGAGAAATTCAAATGGTCATAACTTTTCCCTCGGAGGTCCGTTTCAGGCGCATAATATATCGAGACGCTCGAAATTGAACAGCGGAAGCTCTCGAAAAATTCAAATGGTCATAACTTTTCAATCGGAGGTCTGATTCAGACGCATAATATATCGAGACGCACAAAATTGAACAACGGAAGCTCTCGAAAAATTCAAATGGTCATAACTTTTCAATCGGAGGTCCGATTCAAGGGCATAATATATCGAGACGCTTGAAATTGAAAAACGGAAGCTCTCGAGAAATTCAAATGGTCATAACTTTTCACTCGGAGGTCCGATTCAGGCGCATAATATATCGAGACGCACAAAATTGAACAACGGAAGCTCTCGAGAAATTCAAATGGTCAGATCTTTTCACTCGTAGGTCCGATTCAGGCGCATAATATATCGAGACGCTCGAAATTGAACAACGGAAGCTCTCGAGAAATTCAAATGGTCATAACTTTTCACAAGGAGGTCAGATTTAGGCGAATAATATATCGAGACGCACGAAATTGAACAACGGAAGCTCTCGAGAAATTCAAATGGTCATATCTTTTCACTCGTAGGTCCGATTCAGGCGCATAATATATCGAGAAGCTCGAAATTGAACAACGAAAGCTCTCGAGAAATTCAAATGGTCATAACTTTTCACTCGGAGGTCCGATTCAAATGCACAATATATCGCGACAAACGAAATTGAAGAATGGAAGCTCTCGAGAATTTCAAATGGTCATAACTTTTCCCTCGGAGATCCGATTCAGGCAAATAATATATTGAGACGCTCGAAATTGAAAAGCGGAAGCTCTCGAAAAATTCAAATGGTCATAACTTTTCAATCGGAGGTCTGATTCAGGTGCATAATATATCGAGACGCTCGAAATTGAACAACGGAAGTTCTCGAGAAATTCAAATGTTCATAACTTTTCAAACGGATGTCAGATTTAGGCGAATAATATATCGAGACGCACGAAATTGAACAACGGAAGCTCTCGAGAAATTCAAATGGTCATATCTTTTCACTCGTAGGTCCGATTCAGGCGCATAATATATCGAGATGCTCGAAATGGTCATAACTTTTCACTCGGAGGTCAGATTCAGGCGCATAATATATCGAGACGCTCGAAATTGAACAACGGAAGCTCTCGAGAAATTCAAATGGTCATAACTTTTCACTCGGAGGTCCGATTCAGGTGCATAATATATCGAGACGCTCGAAATTGAACAACGGAAGCTCTCGAGAAATTCAAATTGTCATAACTTTTCACTCGAAGGTCCGATTCAGGCGCATAATATATCGAGACGCTTGAAATTGAATAACGGAAGCTCTCGAGAAATTCAAATGGTCATAACTTTTCACTCGGAGCTCCGATTCAGGCGAATAATATATCGAGATGCTCAAAATTGAACAACGAAAGCTCTCGAGAAATTCAAATTGTCATAACTTTTCACTCGAAAGTCCGATTCAGGCGCATAATATATCGAGACGCTTGAAATTGAATAACGGAATCTCTCGAGAAATTCAAATGGTCATAACTTTTCACTCGGAGGTCCGATTCAGGCGAATAATATATCGAGACTCTAGAAATTGAATAACGGAAGCTCTCGAGAAATTCAAATGGTCATAACTTTTCACTTGGAAATCCGATTCAGGCGAATAATATATCGAGATGCTCAAAATTGAACAACGAAAGCTCTCGAGAAATTCAAATTGTCATAACTTTTCACTCGAAAGTCCGATTCAGGCGCATAATATATCGAGACGCTTGAAATTGAATAACGGAATCTCTCGAGAAATTCAAATGGTCATAACTTTTCACTCGGAGGTCCGATTCAGGCGAATAATATATCGAGATGCTCAAAATTGAACAACGGAAGCTCTCGAGAAATTCAAATGGTCATAACTTTTCACTCGGAAATCCGATTCAGGCGAATAATTTATTGAGATGCTAAAAATTGAACAACGGAAGCTCTCAAGAAATTCAAATGGTCATAACTTTTCACTCGGAGGTCCGGTTCAGGCGCATAATATATCGAGACGCTCGAAATTGAACAACAGAATCTCTCAAGAAATTCAAATGGTCATAACTTTTAACTTGGAGGTCCGATTCAGACGCATAATATATCGAGACTCGCGAAATTGAACAATGGAAGCTCTCGAGAAATTCAAATGGTCATAACTTTTCACTCAGATGCTCGAAATGGTCATAACTTTTCACTCGGAGGTCAGATTCAGGCGCATAATATATCGAGACGCTCGAAATTGAACAACGGAAGCTCTCGAGAAATTCAAATGGTCATAACTTTTCACACGGAGGTCAGATTTAGGCGCATAATATATCGAGACTCTAGAAATTGAATAACGGAAGCTCTCGAGAAATTCAAATGGTCATAACTTTTCACTTGGAAATCCGATTCAGGCGAATAATATATCGAGATGCTCAAAATTGAACAACGAAAGCTCTCGAGAAATTCAAATTGTCATAACTTTTCACTCGAAAGTCCGATTCAGGCGCATAATATATCGAGACGCTTGAAATTGAATAACGGAATCTCTCGAGAAATTCAAATGGTCATAACTTTTCACTCGGAGGTCCGATTCAGGCGAATAATATATCGAGATGCTCAAAATTGAACAACGGAAGCTCTCGAGAAATTCAAATGGTCATAACTTTTCACTCGGAAATCCGATTCAGGCGAATAATTTATTGAGATGCTAAAAATTGAACAACGGAAGCTCTCAAGAAATTCAAATGGTCATAACTTTTCACTCGGAGGTCCGGTTCAGGCGCATAATATATCGACACGCTCGAAATTGAACAACAGAATCTCTCAAGAAATTCAAATGGTCATAACTTTTAACTTGGAGGTCCGATTCAGACGCATAATATATCGAGACTCGCGAAATTGAACAATGGAAGCTCTCGAGAAATTCAAATGGTCATAACTTTTCACACGGAGGTCAGATTTAGGCGCAAAATATATCGAGACGCTAGAAATTGAATAATGGAAGCTCTCGGGAAATTCAAATGGCCATAACTTTTCACACGGAGGTCAGATTCAGGCACATAATATATCGAGACGCTCGAAATTGAACAACGAAAGCTCTCGAGAAATTCAAATGGTCATAACTTTTCACTCAGAGGTCCGATTCAAGTGCACAATATATCGCGACACACGAAATTGAAGAATGGAAGCTCTCGAGAAATTCAAATGGTCATAACTTTTCACTCGGAGGTCCGGTTCAGGCGCATAATATATCGAGACGCTCGAAATTGAACAACGGAAGCTCTCGAGAAATTCAAATGGTCATAACTTTTCACACGGAGGTCAGATTTAGGCGCATAATATATCGAGACTCTAGAAATTGAATAATGGAAGCTCTCGAGAAATTCAAATGGTCATAACTTTTCACTCGGAGATCCGATTCAGACGAATAATATATCGAGATGCTCAAAATTGAACAACGGAAGCTCTCGAGAAATTCAAATGGTCATAACTTTTCACTCGGAGGTCCGATTCTGGTGCATAATATATCGAGACGCTCGAAATTGAACAACGGAAGCTCTCGAGAAATTCAAATGGTCATAACTTTTCACTCAGAGGTCCGATTCAAGTGCACAATATATCGCGACACACGAAATTGAAGAATGGAAGCTCTCGAGAAATTCAAATGGTCATAAGTTTTCACTCGGAGGTCCGGTTCAGGCGCATAATATATCGAGACGCTCGAAATTGAACAACGGAAGCTCTCGAGAAATTCAAATGGTCATAACTTTTCACACGGAGGTCAGATTTAGGCGCATAATATATCGAGACTCTAGAAATTGAATAACGGAAGCTCTCGAGAAATTCAAATGGTCATAACTTTTCACTTGGAAATCCGATTCAGGCGAATAATATATCGAGATGCTCAAAATTGAAAACGAAGCTCTCGAGAAATTCAAATTGTCATAACTTTTCACTCGAAGTCCGATTCAGGCGCATAATATATCGAGACGCTTGAAATTGAATAACGGAATCTCTCGAGAAATTCAAATGGTCATAACTTTTCACTCGGAGGTCCGATTCAGGCGAATAATATATC
Source organism: Glycine soja (assembly GCF_004193775.1). Lineage (NCBI taxonomy): Eukaryota > Viridiplantae > Streptophyta > Magnoliopsida > Fabales > Fabaceae > Glycine > Glycine soja. The sequence continues at coordinate 41,194 of NW_021144046.1, forward strand.
GAGATGCTCAAAATTGAACAACGGAAGCTCTCGAGAAATTCAAATGGTCATAACTTTTCACTCGGAGATCCGATTCAGGCGAATAATTTATTGAGATGCTAAAAATTGAACAACGGAAGCTCTCAAGAAATTCAAATGGTCATAACTTTTCACTCGGAGGTCCGGTTCAGGCGCATAATATATCGAGACGCTCGAAATTGAACAACAGAATCTCTCAAGAAATTCAAATGGTCATAACTTTTAACTTGGAGGTCCGATTCAGACGCATAATATATCGAGACTCGCGAAATTGAACAATGGAAGCTCTCGAGAAATTCAAATGGTCATAACTTTTCACTCGGAGGTCCGATTCAGGCGCATAATATATCGAGACGCTCGAAATTGAACAACGGAAGCTCTCGACAAATTCAAATGGTCATAACTTTTCACACGGAGGTCAGATTTAGGCGCAAAATATATCGAGACGCTAGAAATTGAATAATGGAAGCTCTCGGGAAATTCAAATGGCCATAACTTTTCACACGGAGGTCAGATTGAGGCACATAATATATCGAGACGCTCGAAATTGAACAACGAAAGCTCTCGAGAAATTCAAATGGTCATAACTTTTCACTCAGAGGTCCGATTCAAGTGCACAATATATCGCGACACACGAAATTGAAGAATGGAAGCTCTCGAGAAATTCAAATGGTCATAACTTTTCACTCGGAGGTCCGGTTCAGGCGCATAATATATCGAGACGCTCGAAATTGAACAACGGAAGCACTCGAGAAATTCAAATGGTCATAACTTTTCACACGGAGGTCAGATTTAGGCGCATAATATATCGAGACTCTAGAAATTGAATAATGGAAGCTCTCGAGAAATTCAAATGGTCATAACTTTTCACTCGGAGATCCGATTCAGACGAATAATATATCGAGATGCTCAAAATTGAACAACGGAAGCTCTCGAGAAATTCAAATGGTCATAACTTTTCACACGGAGGTCAGATTTAGGCGCATAATATATCGAGACTCTAGAAATTGAATAATGGAAGCTCTCGAGAAATTCAAATGGTCATAACTTTTCACTCGGAGATCCGATTCAGACGAATAATATATCGAGATGCTCAAAATTGAACAACGGAAGCTCTCGAGAAATTCAAATGGTCATAACTTTTCACTCGGAGGTCCGATTCTGGTGCATAATATATCGAGACGCTCGAAATTGAACAACGGAAGCTCTCGAGAAATTCAAATGGTCATAACTTTTCACTCAGAGGTCCGATTCAAGTGCACAATATATCGCGACACACGAAATTGAAGAATGGAAGCTCTCGAGAAATTCAAATGGTCATAAGTTTTCACTCGGAGGTCCGGTTCAGGCGCATAATATATCGAGACGCTCGAAATTGAACAACGGAAGCTCTCGAGAAATTCAAATGGTCATAACTTTTCACACGGAGGTCAGATTTAGGCGCATAATATATCGAGACTCTAGAAATTGAATAACGGAAGCTCTCGAGAAATTCAAATGGTCATAACTTTTCACTTGGAAATCCGATTCAGGCGAATAATATATCGAGATGCTCAAAATTGAACAACGAAAGCTCTCGAGAAATTCAAATTGTCATAACTTTTCACTCGAAAGTCCGATTCAGGCGCATAATATATCGAGACGCTTGAAATTGAATAACGGAATCTCTCGAGAAATTCAAATGGTCATAACTTTTCACTCGGAGGTCCGATTCAGGCGAATAATATATCGAGATGCTCAAAATTGAACAACGGAAGCTCTCGAGAAATTCAAATGGTCATAACTTTTCACTCGGAGATCCGATTCAGGCGAATAATTTATTGAGATGCTAAAATTGAACAACGGAAGCTCTCAAGAAATTCAAATGGTCATAACTTTTCACTCGGAGGTCCGGTTCAGGCGCATAATATATCGAGACGCTCGAAATTGAACAACAGAATCTCTCAAGAAATTCAAATGGTCATAACTTTTAACTTGGAGGTCCGATTCAGACGCATAATATATCGAGACTCGCGAAATTGAACAATGGAAGCTCTCGAGAAATTCAAATGGTCATAACTTTTCACTCGGAGGTCCGATTCAGGCGCATAATATATCGAGACGCTCGAAATTGAACAACGGAAGCTCTCGACAAATTCAAATGGTCATAACTTTTCACACGGAGGTCAGATTTAGGCGCAAAATATATCGAGACGCTAGAAATTGAATAATGGAAGCTCTCGGGAAATTCAAATGGCCATAACTTTTCACACGGAGGTCAGATTGAGGCACATAATATATCGAGACGCTCGAAATTGAACAACGAAAGCTCTCGAGAAATTCAAATGGTCATAACTTTTCACTCAGAGGTCCGATTCAAGTGCACAATATATCGCGACACACGAAATTGAAGAATGGAAGCTCTCGAGAAATTCAAATGGTCATAACTTTTCACTCGGAGGTCCGGTTCAGGCGCATAATATACCGAGACGCTCGAAATTGAACAACGGAAGCACTCGAGAAATTCAAATGTCATAACTTTTCACACGGAGGTCAGATTTAGGCGCATAATATATCGAGACTCTAGAAATTGAATAATGGAAGCTCTCGAGAAATCAAATGGTCATAACTTTTCACTCGGAGATCCGATTCAGACGAATAATATATCGAGATGCTCAAAATTGAACAACGGAAGCTCTCGAGAAATTCAAATGGTCATAACTTTTCACACGGAGGTCCGATTTAGGCGCATAATATATCGAGACTCTGAAATTGAATAATGGAAGCTCTCGAGAAATTCAAATGGTCATAACTTTTCACATCGGAGATCCGATTTCAGACGAATAATATATCGAGATGCTCAAAATTGAACAACGGAAGCTCTCGAGAAATTCAAATGGTCATAACTTTTCACTCGGAGGTCCGATTCAGGCGCATAATATATCGAGACGCTCGAAA